>NW_021604699.1:2346648-2353837 GCF_004785775.1 Grammomys surdaster | reverse complement strand
GAGAGAGAGAGAGAGAGAGAGAGAGAGAGAGAGAGAGAGAGAGAGAGGAATGACTTTATACACTTAGTGACTACTTAAACGTGTGATGAATTATATGGCTGCATATTTCCTGAATTTTCTATCTATGACATAACCCCATACTGATACTGGAGAATAAGGCAACATTGCTTTGTTCTTTATGTATGCACAGCACCAGATCCTAATTGTGTTTTCCAGAGTGGGCACTGCCAAGATACTTTACTTTGATGAATAAACTCACCTTTGTGGCTATCTACACTGAACTGCAACTCCAGTTACTACTCAGTGTCTTTCCAAACTTATAAATTGCTCTGGGCCCATGTCAGATTCTTGCCAAGCATCCCCAAAAGCTCTCTGCCTCTCCTGCTTTTTCATTTCATAAACAAGACTGAGCCTGTCTTAGATCATTCTGACAAGAACGCCTTCCTTACCCATCATGGAATATGCGTTATCAAAAGCAATGCACTTATGTCTTAAGATGGAAAGGCTCTGTGCAGAATCTTACCCATCCTTGGCTTGAAGGACAAGGAAATAGGCTGCTTGGCAGGAATATGATATTGGCCAAGGACAAGGAAGTGGGCTTCAGACAAGAATCTGACATTAGGCTAGAACAAGAAGTAATTTCAGGCAGGAATCTAAATTTTAGGCCAGAACAAGGAAGTAGGCTTCAGACATGAAAATGACTTTAGGCTAGGGCAGGGAAGCTTACTCAGATATTTTGGTCATCCTGATATGCCTCTAGAAACAGTGATCATGGGTGTGTTCACAGAATTTTGTTTATTGCCTTGCTTGTTCTTTGATTATTTGTGTTTATTGTCATGCTTGTTCCTTGATTATTTGCATCTATTGTATTGCTAGTTCCTCAACCTAGAACTGACATAAATAATTGCATGTAATTAAAATGGTGTAAAAGCAAAGCAAAAAGGAGGAGGGGGGATGGGATAGGGGGTTTCTAGGAAGAGGAAATGGAAAAAGGAGAAAGCATCTGAAATGTAAATAAATAAAATATCCAATAAAAAAGAAAAATTAAATTGCTCTGAGAAGCCTGTTAAGCAAAAGTTTGATCAGTTATTGTGTGCAAATCACTTAAAGGAAATACATCATTATTAGGCCAGCAAATGTGTGTGGAGCCATCTTTCCTGTAGGACAAACTCATTGGAGGATGAGTAAAAGTTTGTAAGCACATAAAAGTACATTGACATTTTTACTGTTTGTTGATTTTTATATATTAGAATATGTTAGATTAATCAACACTGGCTCAAAATTGCTAACTGTCCACTGAAGGGATTCTAACCAGTCTGAGCATGGCAAATATGGCTCTGGCAGGCTTTGTCCTTCCTCATTCTCTCTGCCTTGGTAAAAACCTGCTAGATACAATCCTGAAGCTAGCCCCCAAGATCTATTCCTTTATTTGGCCACTTTCTCTTCCTGAGGTTGACTACCAAGGTCCAACTATCAAAGTCTTGAAGTCCAGCAATAAAAAGCCCTCCTTGGCTTTCATAATTAAGATGCCCAATTAAAATTAATGTGGGTTTCTCCTTTTACCTTTACTTTGTATCTTTTATTTTATTTTTGTCATTGGTATTTCATTTTAATTAAAATTAACAGTTTAGAAGGACTAGACTGGAACAGCTTTTAATATCAACTTCTGAAAATCACTTTTATATAAAAGGAATGCAACAGTCCAGCAGAACATTTTTTTAAAGAGGTGTAGCTCCTGTCATTCCACACGGGTGAAATGTATTATTTGGGGTAGGATAATACTTAGGATAGACCACAGGAGGAAGAAAAATCAGAGCCCCCTTTACCTTTATAAAATGCTATCTTCCTATGGGCCACATCTGTCTCCTCTTTATCCAGAGGCAGAACCTTGACCCCCTCACCAAATACCCCTTCCCACCTTTCCCTTGCTATCTTTTTCTCTTCTCATTGCTCCCTTCTCCCTCTTCTTCTGTCTCCTGTCTTTGTCCCTTATCCTTGCCCTCTGTCCCTCAGAGACAAAGTCTCATTTGTGCTGAGAACTTGGTCTCGGGGTGTCTTGAGCCAACTTCAAGGATCCCTACAATCCAGAGTTTAATGAAGGTGGGGAAAACTTTTGATCTCCATCTGTGAAGTATGGTAGGCCTAAGCATATGATCATCAAGCATAGGTAAAAGACCAGTGACCTGATTTTGATCCCTGGAATCCACAACAGAAGGAGAAAACTGACTACCAATAGTCTTCCTCTCACTTCCACATGTGGTCAATGGCTTGTGTGCACCTGCACACACACACACACATGCACACACACACACTGCATGCAGGCACATACACACATGCATGCATGAATGCACACAAAATTAAAGTAAATCAATATTTTTTGTGAAAATTAGTGAGAAATTGGCATGTAAAGACTTTTAGCCTAGAAATTACCAAACACATACACCTCTGGATTTATTAAACTTAAGTGTCACATACATAAAAATGGAGGGAAATTACAAGGAAGAAAATATTTTTATTTGCTTCTTACAAAAAAGTTTGGGCCTTGACTAGAAATCAGTCTTTTATGGTTATTTCTGAGAGTGAAAGGATAATGCTGTGTTCTGCAAGATGAACTTTAATGAATTAACAACTATATGTGTCAGATAAGTGTTCAAATGATCAAAGCCATTCAGACTTTGTGGCCAAATGAAGGAGAATCTCCATGACTCAACAGTAGTGCATTTCATAGCAAGAATATATATGGCATCTTCCTCTGTCACAGAAAGAATGGCTACTGGCCACTGCATTTCCCTGGCTTGTTAGTGATCTTGTTTTCTCTCACAGGGACTCCCATACCCCCTGGATCTTCTCGGTCCTCTAGGGCAGTGGTTCTCAGCCTTCTTAATGCTATAAATCTCTAATACACAGTTCCTAATGTTGTGGTGACCCCCAGCCATAGATATTTTTTTGTTACTTCATAACTTATTTTGCTACTGTTATGAATCATAGTGTAAATATCTGTGCTTTCTGATAGCCTTAGATGATTTCTGTGAAAAGATCATTCTATCCCCAGAGGGGTCATGACCCACAGGTTGAGAACTTCTATGTTAGACCATCTTTAGGAAGAAGCCCTTCATCTTTCAGAGGTAGAATTATGTGAGATCTGACATGCAGGATTTCTGACATGCAATCCCCAAAGGACTGCTACTCATAGCTTGAGAACAGGTGCACTGAGCTCATTTCTTCTCTGTAAATAATTTTCTCTCTCTCTAAAGAAAAGAAATGATGGCAAGTTGAAATGAGTTGTATCCTTGAAATCCCAACAATAAGAGTAGAAATCATGAGTAAAGAGCTCGGCTTTTAAAGCATTATGCTCAAGTAGTCTTGTTTCAGCATGTGAGAAGTTCATGTTTATCTCAATGAAGCTATTTGAGTTCACAACCTTGAGGTCTTTGGCCCCAAGGATCAAGAGTGTAAATACTTCAGGCAGCACTGTAAACTGTTCACACAGAAAGTTTTGCTGTCCATACTCTTCATTCTCCAAAATGTAAATAAATACCCACAATACAAGCTGGCTTGCTTCAAGATTAATCTGGCTTCTTTCTAGATTTTTCTCTTGTAACATTTAACAGAGCTGTGAGTTCCGGTTCCAACTGATGCTACTTTAGAGGGTGCTTGCTTCTCTCTGTAATAGATTTTAAACGGAAAAGGATCTGCTTGATACTCAAATAACAAAATGTCATTGTCTGCTCCAATCAGAGGTAATGAAGTTTAAGTACATTCTTCTTACCCAACTGGAGAAAGCAGAGACTTTGAATCCCAAACAGGCCCCAAAGAACATGCAGTCTCTTGTTTCCTTCTGGTACTCTTGCATATTCTGATGGAGGGCAGGTGGAAGCTTTGGCTGGTCCAACTAGTTGCTTCTGTCCAAAGACAAAAGTAAATGGTGCTGTGACAATGTGTTAGCCCTAGGTACAAATTTAAACATCACCAAAGTGTACTTAAAAGAAATTAACACGGGAAGTGATTTTAAAATTCACTCTCTTTTTGTTTCATTTTTATAATTAATGGGAAATGAATAACTGAAAAGATCAAAATAATAACAGGAAGAGGAGAAAGTAATGAAATTATTTCCTCAACACAAAACTTTATAGCTTTGTATTTGAATGTAATGAATACAGATGTAGATTTTAGCATTTTCCCTTTTTAAAAGATCATTATTTTTAATTTTTTTAAAAAACTCCTAGCTAAGCCAGCGTACTTTGGGTTTTAAGACAAAGAATTAGCAATATAAAATATATTGTATATAATAGAATTGTCACAGGTATCACAGGCACTAAGATCAACAATTAATAAATAGGACCTCATGAAACTGAGAAGGTTCTGCATGGTGAAGGACACCATCATTTGAACAACATGGTAGCCTACTGAATGGACAAGATTTTTACAAACTTCACATCCTATAGAGGTCTAATATCCAAAATATATAAAGCACTCAAGAAAACAAATAACTCAATAAAAAGTGGAATCCAGTTCTAAACAGAATTATCAGAAGAGGAAACTCAAATGGCTGAGAAACACTTGAAGAAATGTTCAACGTCCTTAGCCATCAGGGAAATGTAAATCAAAACTATGAGAGATCATCTTACTCCTGTTAGAATGGCCAAGATCAATAAAACAAGTGACAGCTCATGCTGGTGAAGATGTAAAGTAATTGGAGCACTCATCCATTGCCCCAGTCTGCAGGGCAGTGAACTGGGACTGGGGGGAGGGGGACCACCTGAAAGAGAGAATGGGGGACATGGGCACGCAAAGAATGACAGCCTTCCTGGAAGTCTGATCAAGCTGTCAAATTTTAATTTTTCCATGAGGGGGTGGGGGGGGTGGGGGGTGGGAGAGGTTATATGCACATAGAGGTGGGAAGGGGGATGATGCAGGGTCTTCTTTGTTTCTGGGGATTGCAGGTGATCTCAGGGGGAGTACAGATGTTCTCCAGAACAGGATATTGGCTGGGTGAAGAGTTCACAGAAGAAGCAGGGCAGAACAGGTCACTATGTACCAGGTCCATAAGATCTATTTTTCATTATTCTTATCTAAGTTAGTACTTTCCCACCAAAGCTACCTGTCCATAAGATCTATTATGCATTTGTTCTTATCTAAGCTGGTACTTTCCCACCAGGGCTACTTGTCTACAAGATCTATAGCTATCTGTTCTAGGGTTAGTGCTTTCCCACAGAGACCAAGACTTTGTGTCAGTAGGCATGTATGGCTGACTTAGGCCTATGGCTGACTTAAGCCTATGGCTGACTTAGGCCATTAATGTATAACCAAGGTTGCTCCCAACAATCCATTTCTGGTAGGAATGCAAGTTTGAACAGTTACTATGGAAATCAGTATGATGGTTTCTCAGAGGATAGGAATCAATACACTTCATGATCCAACTAAGTTACTCTTTGGTATATAACTACAGGATGCTTAATCCTAACAGAGAGACATTTGCTCAGCCAAGGTAATTGCTGTTCTATTCATAATAGCCAGAAACTGGAAACAACCTAGTCGTCCCTCTATTGATGAGTAGATAAAGAAAATATGGTGCATTTATACAATAAAATATTACCCAGTTGTTAAAAAAAATAAAATTTACAGGTAAAAGTGTTCAGGGAAGCCTGCAGAAAGAATATTAAGAACCACAGGTGATGAAGAATGCCAAGAAAGTCATACTTTCTAAATCAAAATGATTAAAGCTCAAAGACTCACAGAGACTGAGACAACCTGGATGGGGCCTCCTGTGAATATGTACTATGGCTTCTAATTCAGTATTTTTATAGGATTTTTAAGTGTGCACAAGTGAGTCTCTGTTTCGTGTGCATTCTCTTGGGCTTGTTTCCTTCTGTCTGTTTTGTCCAGTTCAGATTTGTTAGTTTTTGCTTTATCGTACATTTTATTTTATTAAATTATATTTTATTTAAAAATACATAAAATAAAGCAGAATACTGGTGGTGGTGGGGAACTCTCAGCTACCTGGGTAGAAAACTATCTGAGAATATAATTATGAAAGATCCATAGTTCTGTATAACAACTGGGAATTGGAGAAAGTGATGCCTCCAGCAGTTCCTTTATTATTATTTGGGATTCTTTTAGGGATCTTCTGTCTCTGTCTCTGTCTCTGTCTCTGTTTCTCTCTCTCTCTCTCTCTGTCTTTCTATGTCTCTCTATCTCTGTCTCTGACTCTTTGTCTTTCTCTATCTCTATCTGTCTGTCTCTGCCTCTCTATGTGTGTGTCTGTGTCTGTCTGTCTGTCTGCCTGTCTGCCTGCCTGTGTGTATGTGTCTTTCTCTGTCTCTCTCTCTCTGTCTCTCTCTCTGTCTCTCTCTGTCTCTGTCTCTCTCTCTGTGTCTCTGTCTCTGTCTCTCTCTCTGTGTGTGTGTGTGTGTGTGTGTGTGTGTGTGTGTGTGTGTGATTCTATTTGAAGTTGAAGATGGTCTTTCAACATCTGTGAAGAATTGTGTTGAAATTTTGATGGGAATTATATTCAATCCATAGATTGCTTTTGATAGAACGGTCATTTTTACCATATTAATCTTACTGATCCATGAGCATGGGAGATCTTTCCATCTTCTGATATATTCTTCAATTTCTTTCTTCAATATTGTGAAGTTTTTATTTTACAAGTATTTCACTTGCTTAGAACTACCTCTAGATATTTTATATTATTTGAGGTACTGTGAATGGTGTTGTTACCTGATTTCTTTCTTAGTCTGCCATTTGTGTATAGGAGGGCTACTGATTTTTGTTAAGGTATATTTTTTTTATCTAGCTACTTCAATAGGAGTGTGAATCAACTATAGGAGTTTCCTGGTGTGAACTTTAGGGTCACTTATGTGTACTATCATGTCATCTTTAAATAAAGATATTTGGGCATCTTCCTTTACAACTTGTGTCCCTTTTATCTCTTTCTGTTGTCATATTGCTCTAGCCAAGATTTTGAGTACTAGATTGAATAGGTATGGAAAGGCTGAACAACCTTGTCTTCTTGTTCCTGATTTTAGTGGAAATGCTTTGAGTTTCTCTCCTTTTAGGTTGATGTTAGTCATGGGCCTTGCTGTAAACTACTTTTATTATGTTGAAGTATGCCCCCCCTTATCCCTGCTTTCTCCAGGACTTTTATGGTGAAGGGATGTTTCTTTTCTTTTCTTTTCTTTTCTTTTCT
>NW_021604699.1:2321845-2346548 GCF_004785775.1 Grammomys surdaster | reverse complement strand
CTTTCCTTTCCTTTCCTTTCTTTTTTCTTTTTTTGCATCCAAGAAGATAATCCTGTGGTTTTTCTCTTTCAGTCTGTTTATATGGTGGATTATGTTTATTTATTTACATTTGTTGAACCATCTCTGTGTCTCTCTGATGCTGCTTCTTTGAATATGGTTACAAGAATTTTATTGAGAATGTTTGCAGATGTTTTAGTAAGGAAAATTGGTCTGCAATTCTATGTCTTTGTTAGGTCTTTATGTAGCTTGCATATCAAGGTAACTGTGGCCTTGTAAAATTAATTACCCAATGTCTCGACTGTTTCTATTTTGTGGAACAATTTGAGGCGTGTTGACAAAGAACAGTTTTTCTTTGAAAGTCTGATCGAATTCTGCACTAATACCATCAGGTGTTGGGTGTTTTCTCTGGTTGGGAGACTTAATGGCTGCTTCTATTTACCTAGGGCTTATAGATTTGCTTAAATTGTTTATCTGATCTTGATTTAACTTTAGTAAGTGATACCTATTGAAAAAATTATCCATTTCTTTTACATTTTTCCAATTTGGTGGAGTACAGACTTTTGTTTTTGTTTGTTTGTTTGTGTACGATTGAGCTGCTACATATACATGTGCACAGATTTTCAATGTATCCTTATGACTTTCTAGATTTCCTTAGTGTTTGTTGATCTCCCTGCTTTCATCTCTAAATCTGTTGATTTAGATATTCTCTCTCTCCCTTTTAGTTAATTTGGTTAAAGGTTTGTCAATCTTAACAGATTTTTCTCAGAGAATCAATTCTTTTTTCATTGAATCTTGGTAAATTTTTTTGTTTGTTTCTAGTTTACTCATTTCAGCCCTGGATTGGCTTGCTTTTGCCATCTACTCCATTTGAGGATGATTTCTTCTGTTTGTTCTAGAGCTTTCAGGTGTGCCATTAAGGTACTAGTTTGAGATTGCTCCATTCTCTCTTTTTTTTAATGTAGGCACTTAGTATTATGAACTTGCCTCTTAGAACTGCCTTCACTGTGTCCCATAAGTTTGAGTATGTTGTGTATTTATTTTCATTCAATTCTAGGATGTCCTTTCTTTCTTAATTTCTGTCTTGATCCATTTTTCATTCTGTTGTGAGTTGCTCAGTTTTCATGAGTTTGTAAGCTTTCTGTTTTTCTGTTGTTGACACCAAACTTTAATTTTTGGTGATCAGATAGGACACAGGTGTTATTGCAAATTTCTTACATCTGTTGATACTTGCTTTACATCCAAACATGTGGACAATTTTGGAGAAAGTTCCATGAGGTTCTGAGAAGAAGGTGCATTCTTTTATATTTGGGTGAAATGTTCTTTAAATATCTGTTAGGTCCATTTGACTTATGATGCCAGTTAGCTTGAGCATTTCTGTTTAGTTTTTTTGTCTAGATGGCCTGCCTATTGACAAGAGTGGAATATTAGAGTCTCTAACAATGTATGACAGTCAATATGTGATTTAAGCTGTGGTAGTAGTTCTTTTATGAATTTGGGCATCCTTGTATTTGCTGCATAGACGTTAAGAACTCCAAAGTCCTCTTGGTGGAGTCTTCATTTGATGAATATGTAGTGTCCTTCTCTATCTCTTCTGAGTCTGCAGCACATCTGACTTTTTGGCTTTTAGAGTCTCCAGGGATTTTAGGTGTTGTCCTAATAAGTCATCCTTTATATGCTACTTGTTCTTTTTCCCTTGCAATTTTAAAATATTCTTTCTTAGTTCTGTATGTTTAGTATTTAATTATTATGTGGCTTTCCTTTCTTGTTCAGTCCATTTGGTGTTCTGTATGCTTCTTGTACCTTGAGAGGCATCTTCTTCTTTAGATTAGGAGGATTTTCTTCTATGACTTCTTTGAAAATATTTTCTGTGCCTTTGACTTTAGTTTCTTCTTCCTCTATTTTTTTATTAATCATTTTATTCATTTACATTTCAAATGTAATGAATGTACATGAATCTCTTTTCTGGTTACCCCTCCACATATCACCCATCCCATCCCCCCTCTTCCTTCTCCCCTTTGCCTTTATGAGGGTGCTCCGCTACCCACCTATCCACTCCCACCTCACTGCTCTAGCATCCCCCTACACTGGGGCATCAAGCCTCCACAGGACCAAGGACTTTCCCTCCTATCATTGTCAGATAAGCCAATCCTCTGCTACTTATGTATCTGGGACCATGGATCTCTCCATGTATATTCTTTGGTTAGTGGTTTGGTCTCTGGGAGCCCTGGGTGGTCTGGTTAGTTGATATTGTTCTTCCTATGGGGTAGCAATCCCCTTCAGTTCCTTCTCCTCTATTCTTAGTATTCTTAGATTTAGTGTTTTCATGATGTCTCAGATTTCCTGGATATTTTTTACAAGAGTTTTTTAGATTCCTTTTTTTGACCGAAGTATTCATTTCTTCCATCGTGTCTTCAATGCTTAAGATTCCCCCCCCCTCTCTCTCTCTCTCTCTCTCTCTCTCTCTCTCTTGTATTTTGTGGTGAGGTTTGTCTCTAAGATTCCTGTTTGAGTTCCTAAAATTTTCATTTCTAGATTTCCCACAATCTTAGTTTTCTTTATTGAATCTATTTCCACTTCCAGGTCTTAAATTGTTTTCTTCATTTCCTTCCATTGTCTGTTTTTTTTCATAGATTTCTTTAAAGGATTTATTAATTTCCTCTGTAAGGACCTCTGTGATATTCATAAAGGCCATTTAAAGGTCTTTTCCTTGTGACTCAGATATTCTGGGATATTCAAGGACTGCTATGATAGGGGTGTTGACCTCTAGTAGAGACATATCATCCTGGATTTTATTGGTTGTATTTTTACACTGATGTTTAGGCATCTGGGCTTAGGAAGATTATAATTTTAGGTGCTTACATCTATCTGGTCTTTCTTTGGTAGGTGTTTTATCCCCTGGTTTCTGTCCCTCTCTGGTTCTTAGGAAAGTATGATAGCTGTGTAGCCTGGTAGGAAATTCTTCTCTTCTTGGATCTTGAAGGTGTGGCTAGTGTGGGCTCCAGGTAAAATGTTTTTGGGAGATGACACTTATGAGTGGAGATCGGTTACGACTCAGAGGCTTTGATGGTCTATAGTAGAGAGAAAAGAAGGATGTCCCGTCATGATCTGTTTAGTCTATTGGGAGAGGGGTGCAGAGAATAATGAGAAGCCACAGCAGAAGTATGTTACAGGGCTGGGGTTGAGACTTGAGTATTGGCTTTGGGGGAACTACATGAGACATGAAGATCTCCATTTAGGCTACTGGCTTCCCTTCATGGAGTGGGCCGGATGTTTTTATTCTTACTGTTGTTGTAATTTAAAGTAGGAATCTAGAAAATAAAAATCCATCAAATCCAGAAAGAGATCAATAGTTTTTTGGGAGCTGAGGGAGGAGAGACGATTGGCTGCAAGAAATCCAGAGTAGGTATTTTGGGGTGATGGGTAGATTCTAAAATATACTTGCACTTAAAACTTCACTTAAAACTCTTGGAATTAAGTGCATTTAAAGCACATGAGTTTCATAATAGTTTTAAAGCATCTTGATAAACTAAAGAGTGAGAGAGATGAAGCCATTTTATTGCAGAAGACAAATGAAAAGAGATTTCAAACCTGTGAAATACAAATATGTTTTTATTCACAAGCAAAGTAACTATGGATGACAGTTGATTATTTTGTTTCCCAGAAAGTAAAACAGTAAATGTATGTGAGAGCACATCCCCTAAGCTACTTACTGTATCTTCCTCTTCTCTCAGCAATGTTCAGAGTGCTATTGTGTGCACAGATGTGTCAATCAGCATAGATTCTTAACAGATGAAGAATAGAACTACTTACATTAACCAAACTGAGCTTCATAGCCAACGACCTTTGCCTGTGTTGGTTCGAGGTTGTCCCATAAGGTATTACTGAGCACAGCACTATAATTTTGTAGTTTTGAACATCAGTTGAACCAGTGGGCCCTTAATCCTTCCCCCCAATCTCCTCTTTCCCCAATTTCCTCTCTATTCTCAGCCCTCCATTGTCTGCAGCTAGCCTTGTCTTTTACTTTTGTGATAAAACTGAAGCCAACCTTCAGGGAAGATTCCACCAAGGCCATCTTTACTCATTCATAAGGCTTTTTGCCCCTCTACCACTTAGCACAGTCTATTTTCTCTGAGGTTAATATTTAGGTTTCTCCAACATACTCAGACTCAATCTTTTAAAATTCACTTTTAATTTTTAGTTATGTGTATGTGTTCGAGTATGCACATGTATGTGCCGGTGCCCACAGAGACTAAATTATATTGTCTTGTATCTTCTGGAGCTGGAGTTACAGGTATGCTTCCTAGCCTGGGCATGCTAATCCTCTGCAAGAAGATCAGGTGCTCCTAACAGCTGGGCTATCTCTCCAGCCCATCATTCTCTTTTAAATTAACTTCATTTTCCTTGAACTACAAATAAGTGATCAATCTTCAACTTAAAGTCATTCTTCTGGCTGCTGTTGGGTCTCCCTATCCTTTTCTGAAGTCTGTTCTTGTTCCTGTTGCATTTCCATGAGCTCTGCCTTGGGAAACAAGGATGAGCTGGTTGTTACATAGCATTGGTTTTGCATAAATTCTGTGTACTCACTCTCTTTGAAACATGCTTAGTGTTGATATGAGGATGTGCTAAAACCATGGAATGCTGGGTTGGATCATGTCTCTAGAGATTTGCAACTGCCTACTGCACATTGCTACGTGCATAACACATTAGCGAGAAAGATTCTCTTGAATATTTTATTTCATCTAATCTAAACTGCCATCAATTACGAAAAACAACATTGTTTTATGTACCATTTAAAATGATACCTACTTAATTAGCTATTAATCTTAAGGACCATGCCAAATATGGTGACTTATAACTATAATCCTGGCACTCAGGATGCAGGAGCTGGTTGATTGCTGTGAGTTTGAGGCCAGCCTGGACTACAGAGTGATTTAGGAGAGCCTAAGCTACAATACAAGACCCTGTCTCAAATAGAGAAAAGAGTAAAGAAAAAATAAAGGAAGAGAAAATGAACAAGCAAAAGAGAGAAAGGAAGGGAAGGAAGAAGGGAGGGAGGGAAGGAAGGGTACCCACCCCTCAAAACAGAAACGTATATAAATCAGCAACAATGTACGTGACATTCAAAGAACAAAGGATTTCACCACCTGCACTTTAGAACAGTGTTTTGAGCAACTGACAAAGCATGGTCTAAGTCATAGATGTTTGAAAATTCCTGGTCTGTTTGAGTAACTGTGGAATTCAGAAACAGCAAGGCAGTCTTCTATTAAAAATAGTGGAGCAATTAAATTAAATTAAACTCTAGAAGGAAGAATAATCTCACATTGTCTTTGTCGAGACAGACAATTTGAACAAGATATAAACAAGACGTTTACTGACGCATACATTTTATATGTGCCTGGGAGAAATCAAGGTAATGACTCGTACCAAAGAGATATCTTTGAATTCCAGCTTATACTGCATCATCAAAAAAGGAATGCTGTGCTTTTAGAAGTAACTACAAAGAGAACGACCTGGAAAATCTAGGAGTGTTGAAGTGGGAGAAGTAACAGGATACATGTTGCATGAGAAGGGAAGAGAGGGGAGGGGAGAGGAGGAAAGGGAAAGGTGTCAGGTTGCCTGTCTGCCTCACTGCTGGGGGGCAGGGTGTACAGCTGCTCAGGGGAGGCAGAACAGTCCATGTTAGGGGTCTCCAGGATGCAAAAAGAGGAAGAAGACAGCGGGGAAGGAGGATGTGAGGAGCGGGTGTGGTGACCATTCCAAGATGGCGCCTGGGACGGTTGCCAAGTCTTATGACCAGCACCTAACTTCCTTACACACCCCTGAAGAGCCACGTCCTCAGGCTATACTGCGCAGGCTCGCTGCTATGCATTATCAGGCCATCTAACGAGCAACACTTTGGACCAATTGAGAGCCCCTGCGTGGCAGGATCTGAGTGGTGCAGGCACAGGGATTTACGGGCAGACAGGGAGAGGCCTCGCGGGCTTTTGGACACTGTTAAGGTTCCTGAATAAACGTCTTTGAGAAGAACTCCACGTGGTATCACTCCTTTCTGCGGGTCAGAACAAGAGCGACAGGAGGATGCACAAGATTAAGGCCTATGCTACAATGAAATCCATTTCTTTGTAAGAGTTGATACAGAAACAGGCACTTGGTCTCAAGAGGGTTTAAAGTGTTTATTCTAAAGCCAAATGGGATGGGTGAGCACGACCTGGGAACACAGATCAAGGTTGCTCCCAAATCCACGCTCCAAGATTGTGGTTTTATAAGGTTTTTGTAGTAACAAAGCAAGGAAAGTTATAAGTCAAAATTCTTTTAAAATATGTTTGTGGGAAGATCAGGTGGGCAGGTGATAACAAAACTGGAAATTCTGCTATAGCCCTCTGACATCATTTGATGATGTTCTTAGTATTTGGACTGATGGAAGCTAGAGGTCCGTTTACTCATTTTGAAATGACCTTACCTGATAGTCTCGAGATTGTCATGTCAAATATAAAAGTTGGCAATAAATGGCCATTATGGGGCTAAAGATAGATAACTCCATGACTTAGCTCCATACCTGTAACACTCTAGCTCTCCATAATTACAGAAGCTTTTGTCAGTCAGCTTATAGAATCTTTAACACACATGTGGCTTCCACCCCTACTCCAAGCCTCACCCAGAACTTCAGCTCACATAGATTGACCTATAAAAAAACAAGACAGCTACCACCAACAACAAAATCTATTTCTTTTTTAAAGTGAGCTAGAAAAGTTGATGACTTCAGATTCCTCTAAGAATTCTCCCCAAGCTTCTTAAGAGTCTAAAAGTATCTTCAGTGGTTAACTTTAGTTCTTTCTGGTAGGGAGGAGGGGCAGGATGGTTCTAGAATTTAGGAGGCAGCAGAAGCAGGAGAATCAAAGCCACATTAGACTACTTAGTGAGTTTCAGGCCAACGTAGGTCATAGAGCGACTCCAGTTTAGCCTGGGCTACAAAGAGAGAAATTTTAAAAAACAACAACAAAACAAACAAACAAGACAAACAAAAAGGAGTTCATATTAAAGGTGGAAGGGAATGTCAGAGCTTCTTCCCTGTGCAGATTTCTTTGGATCCTGAGAAAGGGAAGCTACCAAGAAAACAGTCCCTCTTCTCCATATGCTGATACCTAAAAGCATCATTGAGGTGGGAGGAAATGCATACAGCTAGACAAGCTGCATCTGGAAAGGGGAGGGAACCTAAGCCCAGGGGACCTGAGGGGTAGTGACAAAGTACCCAACCCCTTTAACTATCATCACAGCTGGACTGTGCAAGAAACAGTGTCTCTGGGTCACTTACAAGTTCTCAGAGAGAGCAAAAGTCAAGGAAGTTTAGAGAAACCAAGTTACGTCTCCTCAAGGAAATTTAGCAGCTGCTTTCCTTTTAGGCCAACATCTGCAGCTTTCCAGCGGGTCAGCCTTGTGTACTAGGGTCATGCTTCAGGGTACAGTTATTCCTCACACCTCTCCAAAGCACCACCATGTCTAAAGCCGCAAGTCTCTCTGTTCTGCCCAGCACTGATAGAACTCTACTGAAGCAAGCAGCATTTTCATGGAGGTACTTAAGTGCTTGTTGTCTATGATATTGTCCTAATGCCTTCACGGGTATCTGGGGATGATGATGGAGCTGCTTGAGTCACAACTTGAGGTGGTGACATGGAAGAGGAGTTGTGACTCATATCTAACTGATAGAGGTCACGAATGTTGCTCACCACGTCGAACTCCACATTCAAAGAATCATTCAGTCCCAAATGTCACTGGTGCTGAGGCTGAGAAGCCCAGAACAGCATTAATTCTATCATTGTAACCTCACTCCTAACTTGT
The DNA here is from genome assembly GCF_004785775.1 of Grammomys surdaster. Taxonomy (NCBI): domain Eukaryota; kingdom Metazoa; phylum Chordata; class Mammalia; order Rodentia; family Muridae; genus Grammomys; species Grammomys surdaster. The sequence continues at coordinate 2,338,712 of NW_021604699.1, read as the reverse complement.
CACATATTCTTAGTGTGTGGAGTTGAAGCTCTTGTCTTTGAACTTTAACAGTAAGAAGAATCAGATACTAAAAGGATCCTGCTCTGGATTCTAGCTATGTGTCCAGCTCAGCCATGTTCAGAGTACACAGCATCATGTGCAATACTGCCCATCAAAAAACAATACTGCTGGCGCATTTTATGTCCAAATCCCTATGGACATACACTACTACACAGAAATCATCAACAGTTCATTCAGTGAATGCAAGAAAGTATGAAATCTTGCCAGCTTCTGTTTCTCCTGTGCTTATGCTGCTTCTTAGGCCCCTTTAAAGCTCATCTGTGTTAAAGATCACATCTCTCTGTGTGATCAAGACCTTGACTGTGTACCTGACCCTACATAGCCAGAATAAACTCTATATCCATGCTATTTGTGGAATTAATGAAATGTCCCTGTACTATAGTAGTGACTTTGTGAATGCTTTAGTTTATGACCTTTTAAAGACAAAGTAATCAAATGAAATAAACAAATTATTTTAAAAACGGGTACAGTAACTCACTCCAACAAGACAGTGGGAAGGACTGAAAACCAGGAAGAGAGAAACAGGCAGACAAGACAGACAAGGAGAGTTTTTTCAAGCAGCATTTCTTCCACAGATGTTAAAGATAATTCAGCTACATCCTCAGTCTTCCTCTGAAGTCCCAGCATTTTCCACAATTTATGGCTTATTCCTGTCTTTCCCTTGGTCAAACTGCCTCTCGGTCAGATAGACTTTGCCACTGTTTATCAAAGTAAACGTTTTATCCTTATGCCTACACGACTCAAAGTAGCTACTCCCTACAGCATGTTATACGACAAACTAAATTGTGTGTGAAAATGACCTTTTATTGGCTTGAGTGAGAACTTATATAAACAGCTGAAGGCTTATTTCAACCGCATACTGCCAAGACAGCTCTCTGCCCCATCTGTTGAATGCATACACCATTAACAATTTTATTAGCTTTAGAAATAGAGAACTCAGTTTATGCTATGGGCTAAAAACCTACAAAAGTCCTTGAAATCAATCCACCACCCCTGGAACTACTGAATCTGAGCAAATGTCAAATAAGGAGGTTGGCATCCATATCAAAATACAAATGATAGCACCAAAATATATTATCTTTAAATTTATACCTTACAAAAACAATGTATCTATTTTCCTCCCCCAAAAGAACATTAAAAAAATATAGACCTTAAAATTTTCTTACATTTATTTTTATTTGATATTTTAAAATGTGTATCAAATGAGACAGTGTTTTAGTTAGGCAGGAAGATGAGTTCAATAGCCTTACTTGTTATCATGGTGGCAATCAAGAAGTTACAAATATAGTGCATACTTAAATAGTACATTTTAAGTGTTCTCACCACAAAGAAGTTGTGTGAGATAATGGATAGATTAAATGGCTTGATTTTATCCATTTTATAAAATAGTTCTATCAAAAGATCACGTTGTTTACCATATATATATATACATATATATATGCACATATTATAATTTTCTTTTGTTAATTAAAAGTAAACAGAAGAGAAAGTTTTTTCTGAATCATGTGAAAACATAATTTCTTTTCTTTAATTTAAAAAAAGGTGCCATGGATGCCAGAAGGTCAGATCCAGAGTGGAAGTCACAGATGGTTGTGGGTCACCATGTGTAGATAGACCTCCCCACCTGTCTTCTGGAAGGGTTTCCTGTGCTCTTAACCACTTGGCAACCTCTCCCTCCAGCCCCAGGTTGATTTTATTTTCCGCTTTGTGTATGTTGATGCCTGTGTGGGTTTGTGCATGTGTGTGTGTGTGTGTGTGTGTGTGTGTGTGTGTGTGTGCTTGCAGAGGCCAAAAGGTACTGGATTCCTTGGAGCTGGAGTGTCAAAAGACTGTGAGTTGCTAGCCATAGGTGCTGGGAACTGAACTTAGGTCTGCTGCAATGTCATTACCATCCAGTCATCTCCTCAGCTCCTGTAAACATAATTTCTTAAACAAACCACTATGAAGTAAAGACATGACAGTGAAAGCTACCATTAGAAGACCAAGAGCATCCTTCAGAAAGTTGCAAGAGGCTTAACCACAATTAGTCAGAAGATCTTTTATTAGATAGAAATAAAAAAGTCATGGAGACGGAACAGGGCCTTTTATACATCTGCTTACAATTACACTTTAACCAACTTATCTCATTGTGGGAGAAATTTAAGTCCTCAAGAGATGCTGCACATGGAGAATTGAGGATATACTGCCTTTTCTTCGGCTGTGATGAAAAAACCCTCACATCTAAACAATATACTTTTATTGAATTCTATTTTCTTCCAGAAGAAAGGCAGCTTGAGTGAGCACTCAGCTGACATTTGCCATAAACCCAGCAATAAAAACGATGGCTGGTACATTCATGCCCAGTCACTGTCCTGTGGGCTGTCATTAAAGGCAGCAGATGGCACACCTAAATTTAATTTGCCATTTGATTTATCTTTGTGTTACCACTCTGAATGTTTGTCTAATGCTGTTAGGAAACACAAACCCACGCTTCTAGGAGGTTTATCATGTAACCTGATGCACAATCATCAGTCTAGAGAATGAAAGCCATGTCCTGTCCACAATGACACTAGCTTCTGAGTAAGTGACGCTTGTCAGCAACTAAAGCTCTGTATCGGATGACATTGCTTGTGACTTCACTATATATGGCAGGAAAACAGATATTATCAAAAGGAGGAATTTAGCTTCAATTATGTTGCTCTGAATTGCCACTAGAGATTAATTTTTTTCTTTGTGTTTCAGTCTTTAGTTTACACCTTCCCTGAGAACACTTACATTTTGCTTAAGTGTTACCATTTCCTTGGTGGGTTTTTCTGTTGAGTGATGTGTGTCAGTGACCATCCATTAGTGTGTATCTGACTAGTATCACTGAAATCCTAGACCACCTCATTCTGAAATACAAGTCTTAAGTCTGTATTTCTGCTGCTGTTAAGTAATTCCCAATGATAACAGACTTGTATCTGAGTCAGCCAGTGCCAAGGATCGACTTCAGAATTCAGTCACTAATTGTGAAGCCAGCTCCTCATCCTTGTGTTTGGGGGACCAAAATTCTGATGTACACATTTAGCTTTTCAATTCCAGACAAAATGTCAATTTAGCAATTCAATTTTTAGACCATTTCGGAAGGGGTTATTATTTTGAAGCAAGATGTCCTAGTTGACTTTTTCTTGCTGTGATAAAATCTGTCCAAAATCAACTTGGGAAAAAGTAGTTAGCTCATCTTACAAATTACAACCCATCATTAAGGGAAGCCAAGGCAGGCAGTCAAGGTGAGAGTTTGAGGCAGAAACCATGAAGGATTAAAGTTAATTGGTTTGCTTCCTCTGACTTTCTCAGTCACCTTTCTTCTCTTATCACCTACCTACCCAAAGATGGCACCACTTATATTGAGCTAGCCTCTTCTACATCAATTAACACACTTTATAATCTTTCATCCGGAGAGGTCAGGCCAGGACCTCGAGGTAGGAGCTTAGAGCAGAGGCTATTGAGGAACGCTGCCGCTTACTTACCCCACCCCATCTTGCTCAGCCACAGCCCAGGTCCATCTGCCAAGGACGACATTGCCCGTAGTGGACGGAGCCTCCCTATACAAATTAGAAATCTAGTGAATTCTCCATAGGACATTGCCATAGGTCAATTGGATGCAGGTAATTTCTCAGCTGACATCCTTTGTCCTGCAGACATCTGTGTTTGTGTCAAGTTCACAGAAACTGATCAGTACACAGGGGGATGTAATACAATCCATATAACATCTGTACACCAGTGAAATTTTCCTCATATTATTTTCCTCACAGGGGCTGAAACCCCAAGTCCTAGTACCAACTATACGGAGCATACTGCGGAAGGCTCACATGGCAACTAATTCATTGCTTCAGGAGAATCTCACATCAACCTGTTTCCCTTGTGCCACCCAGTAGGTCATCACAGGGTTAGTCTAACATTCCTTCTTGGTGATGTAGCTTAATGGAAAGAAACATGGTAGGCTCAATGATTTAGGCTCTGGGGAGGAAAAAAATCAATCTGGTGGTTAGAACCAGATTACCAAACAACAGCATCAGCTGCCTTACCTGTGTGCCTGGGGACCAGCCTTGCAAATTAACTTCAGTAATGAATTTAATGAATTGGAATTGGTAAGGAATAAATAGATTGTCAGAAATACCAGGTAATCAATGAAATTGCTTCTCTACTTGAGCTCCTACCCAGATAGCATTTTATACTGTTAACATGTGGAGCTAGAGAGATAGCTCAGCAGTAAAGAGCACTTGCTGTTCTTACAGTGGACCCAAGTTCAGTTCCCAGCTCCCCCCTGGTGGCTCATGACCACCTCAGTGGTTCAGTTCCAGGAGATCTGATGTTCTGGTCTCTACAGGCACTATATATACACATGATACACATACATACATGTAGGCAAAACACTTACCCATATAAAATAAGAATAATAATAAGTATTTTTTAAAAAAATTTAAGGTGATTCAATATTTTTTTAGCATTTTAAAAATAAAGATAGGTTCCTATTACTTCATAAGCTGTAATAACTCAAATACTTCTCATATTTGAGTATTTTAATAATTTGTTTTCAGTAATTGATTCCAATAATTAATATGAAAATTTATATTATTTATTTATTTAATAACTCAAAATATTTGGTGATTACTCCCCAAATCCATTACCTAGTCTATTAGTTAATTTTCTGTTGCTGTGATAAAGTGTTATAAACAAGGTAACTTATAGGAGGAAGGGATTATTTAGACTCATGCTTACAGAGGGATAAGAGTCAAAAAAAGTGGGGTGGCCTAGTAGCATGAAAGTATAACCAGGAAGCTGAGATCTCACCTCTCCCTCACTAGCACGAAAAAGAGTGCATGCTAGAAATGGCAAGAACTTCTTACTGTCCAAAGCCACCTCTAATGACAGCCTTACTCCAGGGAGGTCATACCACCTAAACTTCCCCAAACAGCATCACCAACTGGGGACCAAGTATTCAAACACCGGAGCTTATGGGAGACATTTCTCATCCAAACACCCATATCTAATACAAATCAAGAACAAAATAGTAAAAACAATCTAGAATTACCAATAGCAAATACAGAAAAAGAATTGGGTTGATTTATTTGATATCTGTCCATTTTACCTCACATCCTTTTAGGCTGGCTAATTGCCTTCAGGGAGGTTCTGGAGCCTAGGTATGCTATTTTCTTAATGCTTATTAATACAGTGTTGATATACAGACAGAACAAGAAACAACTGCCCTTTAACTAAGCCATTACTCATGTATTAATCAATTATAACCTGTCCACTTTAATTATCTCCCAAATAATCAAATAGAAACAAACCTGCAGTTTCCAAATATTTGCATGATTAAAGATGTTTTCTCTGTTTCAATGAGGAAACTCAAACTCAGGTGGCAAGATGTATGGTATGAAATTTTCTTCATCCTACAGCTTTCTAAAATATCCACCTGCAATTTAATAACAAATACCATTCTTTCCAGAGATATGTAACTATGCCCATTCATTATAATGATTCTTTCAACACACACACACACACACACACACACACACACACACACATACACACACATGTCTGCATTGGCATATGTCAGAGAAAAAAAACTAGCCAAGAAAATCTTCAGTCAGAAGTGAGAGGGCAACTTTCAAGGGTCAGTTTTTTTCTTCCATCACAGGGACTCGAGAAATCAAGTTCTGGTCCTCAGGCTTAGCAGCACATGCTTTTACTGACTGAGCCATTGCATTGGCTCTGAATGTATAATCTTATATCTGACAGACACAAATGCATGTATAAAGTATTTGAATTTATTCAAGTGGTCAAAGTTACTGTCTCTGAATTAATAAATATTAAACATTTCCTGAGCAATCACCTCCCTTGTCACCATCTGGTCTTGTCACAGTTACCCATCAGCTTCCACATACAAGCTGAAAGATTGGTCTTCACAGAACGTCATTAGATCTTATTGCTAAATCTGTGACCAGGGAATTTAGGGTTCCCTCTTGAGTTCTTAGTCTCATTGGGAAACTAACTTAAAAGCAGACTCAGAGGGAAGCTTGGGGATGATTTTCTAAAGTCTGAGAGGAAAACGGACAGGGGAGCTGTAAATCTTGGCAGCTGCCAGGGGGAGGGAGAGAGAGAAGAGAGATATTCATGGCTTTTTGAGTTAGGGTCTGAGAAAGCCAGCATGCTCAACGGTGATGGTCAGCAGGGAGCTGCAGGCAGAAGTAGAGTGAAGCTACAGAAAAAGAACAGGAGAAAGCCATCAGGAAAAACCACCTTGGGCTTCTGGCAAGCATCTGGGAGAGGGAGGGGTTGGAGGAGGGGAAGATAGGTGTAAGGGAGACAGAGAGAGAGGGAGAGAGAAGGAGAGAGAGGGAGAGAGAGAGAGAGAGAGAGAGAGAGAGAGAGAGAGAGAGAGAGAGGCAGACAGACACAGACTGAGAGAGAGGAGAGTGACAAACACACAGGGGGACAGAGAAAGAGAGAGACAGAGAACATGTTCAGTGCCATGTTGTGGAGATGTGTTCAGAGGTCACTGAATCCAGGCACCCTGCATCCAAGTTAAAGAATGTACCATGGACACAGGCTAGAGGAAGATAAAAATGGAAATAGAAGACATGTGTTATCAAGATGGGAAAGGATGCCTATGAATGAGAGTGGGTAGGGAGTTTCGGGCTTTTGAGAAAACTCATAAAATGTTGGGCCACAGGGTGCTTACTTAGCCTTTTACAGAACATTTACATATCACCAGCACTCCCATTTACACATCCAGGGCTTTTCTTCTACTTGCTCTAGAAGAAACCCAAGTGAGGAAGGGCTTCTCTGAAAATGGGATTTTTATGTTAATCTTGATAGTTCAGTTCCCCATCGCCACAACCTGTAGACAGAAAAGTGTTAAGTCTCAAACCCTGGGACAAATGGCCTAGGTGCCTATTTAACATAAAACAGATCTGGAGTGTTTCTGTGCCTGCACCAATGGCTGCTTTTAGTGTAGTTGAGAATCCTCCAGCCTTCTTTACAGTTGACTGTGTTCCTTTGCTAATGTTGTAAGTCTTTGAGCAAGGTCTTTTGTAGCTTACTCTCTGCCTGGTCTTAAATGTTCAACACCACAATTGACTTGGTCTTGAATAGAACAGATCAGGAGTCCACAGGACCAAGTCTGTAAGTCAAGGTGGTTGCAGTCATGAACTCAGTCTAGAGCTCCCAAACACATGCCCCAGACTAGACCACTCACAGTATCCCGTCATGCTGACCACACAATGGTTGAAAGATAGAGAGGCATGTGCTCCAAGTTTGTCCACTGAGATGTAATCCAAAGGCTTTGTTTATAGTTCAGGGGAAGGAGGATGTCAGTGTAAAAAAGACAGCTCTCACCTCAAAGGGAATAGATTTATTTTACAGTTAAATTTGAGTGGTCAAGGCCTGGGAAACATGGTGCTCCATTACCACAGGGCCCATGTTCCCACCTAGAAGAAGTTTCGTGAAGTTTTATAGTAGCAAAGAAAGTTAAAATTCAAGCTAACTTTAAAATATACTGATGGGTACACTAGAGAGGTGGTTATAAATGCAAGACGTGGGATGTCTCCTGTAGATGCTGTCTGAGGACACTCTTAGCTTTTGCGTTGGTAGAGGCCAGTCTCTTGTTACATTAATAGAGTTCAATTTTTTTCTTTAGCCTCAGAATGCTAGTTTTGATGTAGGTGGATAGGAAATATCTACTGAGGGGGGCTAAAGCTAGTCCAAGATGAGGTGAATTTGCCTCTGGATCTGTAGCTCTAGCCTCTGGAACTAGCCTCTGGATCTGCATGCTCTCCACGCTGAAGTTGTGATTAGTCAGTCAGTCCCCGAAGACACAGCTTCTTTCCAGGAATTCTCACAAAATATATTATCTTTCAAGATGGACAATTAATCTTTCAGTATGCAAAACTGAATGGTATGGCTATCCTGTTATTACATGGGAGGGGGTCACAAAAAGAGAAGCTCTGGCTTAACAAATATTGCTAAATAAGCCTATGAAGCCAGAACCACTGCTAAACTTTCCAGCTACACAAAAGGCAACTTCTCTCAGCTAGCTTTTAAGTGCAACCAAGAGAGGATTGAGGGAAGTGAAGGAAAATCCCAAATCAGCATGGATAGATTGCAAGGGGTGGGGCTCGGGAGACTTTAAAAAGGGCTAAATCCAAAGGCAAGGTCACTATGGAGGTGGAAATAAACAAACAAAAACAGAACACGGAGCAATGAAGTCAGAGTCTGGAAGCAGCTGCAGCATAGAACGCCTGTATAGTGCATGCATGTGGGCTAGGAGAATTTAGAAAGAGAGCCATGAATAATGAACAAATGACATGATTTACTATTTCTGGGGGGCCCAGTTGAAGCAGAAGAGAGAATAGGGTCAGGGCAGATATTAGCATACAAAAGACTGCAATGGGAATATTGAAAGTCCTTAGCCTCCTGGACTTCACTCAACCTAGGAAACAGACTCAAAACTCGTGTTGTACAAGCTTGGGAGAGGCAGGTACTACATACATGCCCATAAACAGTCATATAACCCCTCCCCCAACACATATCCTTTGCTGTCTGGGAGCCAGGCCACAGGCAAGATCTCACACAATTCCTAGCTTCTCTGTATTTCCTTTAATAAGCTTTTTGCCCCTACAACTATCCACACATCTCTGAATAATTCACTGTAAACAGGCACAAGATCTTGGAAACTCTAGTCATTGCTTTCCAGACTCAAAGTTCAGAGCACAGTAAAGTGTGGGTGGGTATGGTGGCTCAGGCCTACAATCTTGGAACCCCTGAAGCTGAGGCAGGAAGGCCACTAGGAGTCCAAGGCTAGCCTGGACTTCAGTGTGAAACCTTGACTCAAACAAACAAGACATGCAATGAAGACACCGTTAGATTATCAATTCCTATAGAGAAAAAAAAAAAAAAAAAACCTTCTGGTCAAGAGAACAGAATCTCCCTCTGGTCTGGGTAGTAAGCTAACATTATAGTTGGACTGGTCAATCATTTTGGCTGAGTGACCACTCCCCAAGATGGGATCATCCTAAGCTAGTGGTATCAACCTGAGTGGTTGCAACCTCTTTCGGGGTTCAATGACCCTTTCATAAGGGTTTTATATATCAGATATCCAGCATATCAGATATTTACATTACAATTCATAACAGTAGCAAAATTAGAGTTATGAAGTAGCAACAAAAATAATTTTATATTTTGGGGTCACCACAACATGAGAATAGAATCTCATGGAAGATTATCTAGATGGAATTGACCTGTGCACACGCCTGTAGGCGGGTATCTCGATTGCCTTAATTGACATGGAAAGGCCAATCCTGAAAGTGGGCAGTCATTTCCAGGTTTGGCTCTTGAACTGTATAGGAGTAGGGCAAGACAGCCGAGTAGCAAGCGTCCATGCGTTCACTTCTTTTGGTCTTGCCCGTGGATGTGATGTGAGTAGCTGTGTAAAGGTCTTATCCTGACTTCCCGGAGACAGTGACTGGAACCTGGAAATGTGTGCTAAAATAATCCATTTCTTCCAAAAGTTGTTTTGGTGCGTTTTTGTTTTGATTTGCCTGTTTATTCTTTATCAAAGGCACAGAAATAAAACCAGTACCTAATACTAGACACGATGTAAAGTCCTGAAAGTGATTCGCTAACCTTCTCTCCTTGGCTACATCGGCTTCCATACAAAGTTAGAGAGGTGATGTCTAGACCGCTGTGCCACCTTTGGGCTAGTAAAGAAAGATAGCAATGCAGAGCTTCCTTAGATACTTTGTGAGATCAAGAGCCTACACTGTACAAAGTTAATGGGCCTTTCCAACCATTAGATAAAGGTGAGTCTGAGTTAATCCTGCTTCCAGCTGCTCTGGCTAGACCAGGCAGAGGGCTAAACTGGCAAAGTGCTTTCTGGGTAGGAGTGAGGGCCTGAGTTTGAATCTTTAACACTTCCATAAAAGGCAGGTATAGCCCCTACTAAGCAGCCAGTCTAGCTGAGTCAGCAAGTTTCAGGTTTAGTGAGAGATCTTGTCTCAAATAAGATATAGTGTTTAAGGAAGACTCCTGAAAGTGAATGTGCGTGTACACACACACACACACACACACACACACACACACACACAGAGAGAGAGAGAGAGAGAGAGAGAGAGAGAGAGAGAGAGACAGAGACAGAGAGAGAGACAGAGAGAGACAGAGAGAGAGAGACAGAGAGAGAGAGAGAGAAACGCAACCTCCCTAAAGGACTCCCCTTCCCCCCCAAAAAAAAAGAACAAGGGGATTGAACAAACTCAAAATTCCAAGAAATCCATGAAATTCCCGGAAAGCAGATCACCCCCACCATGCAGCCTGCAGCCCCAGAGGTCACAAAACCAGGCAATCTGGCTTATCTCTTGTCCTGCAGTTTGAAAAAGCAAAGCAGTTTCGTGAGAGCAACAGTTTCTGTGTCTGGTAAAACCATGCCTTTCTCTGATACTTTCTCAGACCATTTAGGCCGTTTATCCATTTAGCTCTGGCATCTTTTTACGCTCCCAGAGATCTCGGTTCCTTCTCTAAACATGCCCAGTCCATTTGTGTCCGGTTGACATTGCAGCTTTCTGGAGCTCCTGTCTCCATCTTTCCTTGTTTCCTTCTTTGTGAAGACTTGACCAAGCCTGTGTACCCCCAGCGAGCCCTTGAGGATCAGCTTCTCCCAGTACTGCTGGGAAAGTCGTGAAATCACATCTGCAGTATTTATATTTATTTACTTGTCCAGATTCAGCATTTTACTGTGGTCAGGAACGAAGAATCTGGTCTCAGCCTGCTGGGGTTCAGCTTCTGGCCCCATGACTTGCTAGCCTTCAAGATTCTCATTTGCAATATGGTGATAAACTTCCCCTAGATAATTTTTGGAAGAGGTTGAGGAATGACTCCAAGTACAGCTCTTAGGTAGAGGCCAGATGGAAAGAGCTGTATAGCGGTCTGATTATCGCTGAATTAAACCTGGGATTTCCAATGCAGTTTCCATGCCGGTTCAATAGCTCGTCTCCTCCTCTACCTTTGATGTTGACCGTCTCCCCAGAACTCCGTGTGAAAACTTCTTTACTTGTCTGGATGGTAATTGCATCTCTTTCTGTGAGTAGAAAAATTAAGAAATCTTACAGCTCTTTCTTTGGAGAGACTGAAGCCAAATGATTGATATGGCTTGAATATAAATTAAGCTTAAATATGTGGGACATCTTTTCCTCAAGCTTCAGCTCCAATAGGGGGGATACGCGGTTCTTTATATGTGTTTATTTCCAATATGATAATGGCTCCTTAGCAATCTTGCCGGTGCAATTTATTTTGTCTAAGATATCCCAGGGCATCTAACGACTGTATTCATTCTTAGCTCTGTGTTCATCCAGCTTTCAAGGGTGGCCTTTTGGAAGCTAAACACACTGTAGAGATCTGTGACCCCAGTGTCCTACTGCAAGCTGTGATGGTATGTAAGGATTTCACTTTATCACCGAGACATCCAAGCTGTGCAGATTCTCCTTTAAGGAAATGTTCATCATAAAACCCTCTCCGTGTCCTCTGAACTTCCTGGAATTCTGCATTTTTCTGTATTGTTTTCCTCTAAGGTCAGAGCCACAAGTTTGTGGCCTCCTTCTGCACTGCTCTATCACGGAGCTCCTGCCTGCTGTGGGAACCAGGGCTAGACTAGAATTCTAAAGGAAAATTCTCCAAAGATAATTGAGCATGTGCCAGACACTTAACTCACAGTCAAATGCAACATGGAGAGTCAAATCTGTAAAACTTCACGAAAAGCCAAAGCCAAACCAAAAATTCTGTTTCCTCTTTTATCTGTCTATTTCCCAAAGAATTGAAAACGTATCCACTTTTTTAAAAAATCTTATCTTTGTGGTAAGCACATAACTTAGTTTAGTGAAGACTCTCGCTCTTAACCACTTGGCTAAATATGTTGGTATCAGCAGAAGGCTATCACTTAAAGATATCACTCAACCCAGCTTCTATTTGGTTCTCTGCCTCCCAGTTTCTTATGCTATAATTTTGTGACTCCAGTTTTACAATGTCTTAGCATACGGTTTGATTCTACACATTGTGTACTGTGCATTTTTTATCCCCATATTCAGATTTCATGCATTAATCTTTTTCACAAGTTCTTGATAATTCCTGAAATTATTATTTTGTTTTATCATTTGCATCCACAGGACCATCGAGAAGTTGTCTTGAGGATTATGTTGCTCCAGGTGTCATGCTGTTTCCATCTTGAACACAGTAGGTCTGCAGCGGGCTTGTAGCACTCCACATGGCTGGATGTCTACAAATTTGCTAACCAAACCAAAATTCTCTACATCAAATATTTTGTTGTGCTTTAAGCATAAAGCCAGAGTATTACATATGCTAGACAAGTGTTCTACAAGTGTTAGATCTCCAAGTTTTTGCCAAACATTTATGATAACCACTTTTTTAAAACCTATCATTCTCCTGCAGAGTCTTAAAGGTAATCTTATATAGCATTGGAGGAGCAAGGACAATGGGCAAAAAGTTAAATGATTAGAAAAGGTAGTTTTTGATCTAATCCCAGAAAGGAAACTATACCGGATGCTGTGTTAGACCATCATCAAACATGCCCTGTGGTTGTTGCTTTTAGCAGAGAGCTAGCATCTCAATAGAGGTTCTCCCAGAGCAGGCCCTGAGAAAAGATCCAAGGGAAAGCTTCATTTGGGAAACAGAGGTAATCCTGGTCCCAAACACAGGGGCTCAGTGGCTTACAGGACCTGCCACCAAGCCTCATGACCAGAGGCCTTGTTTAATTTCTAGGACCCACACACTATAAGTAGAGAACCAATTCTCTCAAGTTGTCTTCTGATCTTCACGTGTGGGCACATGCATGCCCATGCACACAAATAAATCATGTATTGAATTTTAAAAGTAAAGCGTATGGGGAGGGTGATATGAAGAAGAGAATGCAATGAACAAAAAGGGAATCTGTTGTTGAACTAGTGTCCGCAGAGGACAACGAAAGCTTAACCCACAGAGAATCTTCAGGAAAAGGTATAGACCGCACACTTCAAAATTATTCCATCCGAGGGTTGGAAAACCTGAGAATTTGAATGGTTACTTTCTAGGACCTTCACTGAGAAAGAAAGTGTTGTTCTCCAGAAAGTGTATGACCTCAGAGCTCAGCCTGCCAGGATCTGATGCTTGGCTTTTCCTAGTTCTGCAGGAAACAGGCCCAGGGTCAAAGACATAGATCTTGGAAGTGATGACTTCTGAGCACACTGAGCGGTTGAAGCAGCTGTGTGCGTGTGCAGGGGAAGGGCACATGGAGGCTGTTATGTGCCTTACTAGTGATAAAGTCAGACTTCTCTCTCCCAGCTAACCTCAGAATGACAGGCTCTTACTAAGACTACAAACTCAGCCTGGCAGTGGTGATGGTGGTGCACACCTTTAATCAGCAGATCATGGGGTACACTGATTTTGCCTGTACTCTGTTTTAGTAAGTTAGTAGCAGGGTCAGGAGTCTGGCCAGCTCATGAGTCAAAGCCATTGAACTAAACACAATATCCACCAACACAGAATTCTTAAGATCCAAAATCCAGCCAGGTGATAGTGACACAAGGCTTTTTAATCCTGGCACTTGGGGGACAGAGGCAGGTGATTTCTGTAAATTGAAGACCAGTTAGGTCTACAGAGTGAGTTCCAGAACAGCCAGAGCTATGTTGAGAAACATTCTCTCAAACAACAACAAACCAAAACCAAACACTTAACTGACTCTCAAAATTACACTTTCTCTTATAAGATATTTAATTCCTTCGCCCATCTCTTAACACTACTGGCTAATCAGCCTTTGCTGCCAGGCTTTCTTAGTCTGCTACTACTGTGGCAACCATTTAACTCCCACCCTCATGCTGCAAATCCTTCCTGTGATAACTACCTGCACTTTTTCTTATGGTATCCCTCTTGGTAAAATTTCACATTCTTGGCTTTCATTGCCCTGGTGTCTTGGATGGCCCTGGATTCAGTATCTATTCAACTGCTACAGTGGTGTAGCAATCACTCAGATAGGGTACAGTTCCTAGGTTCCCCACAGGGGCATCTAAAACTCAGACCACTTAAAACCTTACCTGCTGTTATGTGCTATACGGTCTATAAAGCACCCAAACCCCCAATTCTCTAAGCAGTAGTTCCAAATTACTATCACCAGTCACATCGCTAGCTATAACTGGTTCTCCAATATCTCGGCAGAGATTAGGGGCACCAATGTTAGCACATTTGGCTCAAGTTTCCAAGCCTCAGCTTGACATAAATAGGAATACACATGCTTAGAAGTGTTAATATTGTTCCAAATGAATGGAGTTTTTAAAACCATATACTCGTGAGTTAAACCATGACAACAATCAATTATATCACACTTATTTTTGCAATTAATTTTCTCTTAAGTCTCTCCCAGAAAGGCAGAAGTCATGTCTGATATGCCCACCCTATTAGTAGCCTATTGCATAATAAGTTCCCAGTAATAGATGATTAATAACAATAAATAAAAATGCCAGTATATTACTGGATCCCCAAGAGCCTTTTGTTTCCAGTCATGGTGCAAGAGACCTACCATGGAAAAAGACCACATTCCTTCCTAATGTGTCCTTCTGGTGCACATTACCTTTGCACAGAATTAAGTTTCAAGATAAACTTGGTAAGTCCATTTAAAACTTAGGAAAAGCTTAATTTCTCTTCACTAAAATTTTGTCTGTAGTTAATCATTGTCGTTTATTCATTTCCACAACCACGGCAATGACAACTGGCAACTGCTCCAGAAAAATATCTAACAGGACAAAAGAGTTAAAGAATTTCTAGTATTATGGGAAGTAATTATAACTTCTCCATGCCTGTTTCTAACCAATTAAGGTCTTGCATGTGTCTGACAATATTCCTACTGCTGTCTAACTGCTTGGTCTCAACCTGAATTCACTGAGATGGGGTATTTGAAAAGATTTTATACATAACTTGATTTTTCAGCTATCTGTATGGAGTAAAGCAATGGAGCAATATCAAAGAATAATTCATCTGGCAACCAGATTCTGCTGTGGTGTAGTTGGCTTCCATGTTACAGTAGAAGACTCTGCTGCTATGGAGGGCCTCGAACTCACAGAGATCTGCTTTGTGTCCCTATCACCTGGCTGGATTTCAGATCTTAAGAACTCTATGTTGGAGGATTTTTGTGTTTAGTTCAATGGCTTTGACTCTTGAGCTGGCCAGATTCTTGACCCTGCTACTACATTACAAAAACAGAGTATAGGCAAAAATCAGTGTAGACAATGATCTGCTACATAAAGTTTTATTCCTCAATATTATCAACTCTTCTTCCCAAGTAATTAGGCATAGCCCTGTGAGGAGTGAGGACTTTCTGTGCCCCATTAGCTTAAGAACAAGGCTAGAGGAAATCTGAGCTTTCTCCCCTGAGGACCTGCCACAGGTCTTTAGAGGCAGAAGACAAGAATTCAAAGGCAGGAAAATGGTTTCCTAGCTCTAGAGGAGAGCTGGTTAAGTGACTCATCCTCCATCCTCTCCCCAAATAACTCATTGTCCATCTAGGTCTTTCAAGATGAGATGGTTTTCCTATGCAGTTGTCCACTTGTTTAACCAACACAGAGATGCCAAGTGCCCGAACTGCACACAAGCAACTCCTGGGGAGAAAGACAGTATCAAATAGATTTTAGAAAGGGCAGAGATGTAGAGATTGAAAGGAATCTCTCAATTAGGAACATTTAGGAAACAAAGAAGACTGGACCATGAAGTGTAGCTTTAGCTAAAAACTAAGGAGTGATCTAAACAATTCTATATCAGTAAAAAAACATTAAACATAAATTTCAAATATTCAATTACTGGGAGTTAAAATGATTTAATATGCTTCCATGTTAAAACAACAACAAAAACAACAACAAATTAAACAGCTCTATGAAAAACAGTATACAACAGTATGAAAAAAAGTATATATGCCTTTTCATTTTCAGACCTGTAAGTTTGTCCATGTTATCTTTAAATAACTATTTTAATCTTCTGCATGAAGATAGCTCATCATTTAATAATAATATTTTATAATATAATTTTTTAATATTATGTTAAAATATAATAATATTTTGTAATATATAGTAGGATTTCATACTAAACCTAATAAAATAAAATAACAATAAGACTGAAAATGATTTTATATTCAGCCCATCCCTTTAGACAGAGGTCAGTATCAGTTCAGACTCATTTAGATGGTCTTTCACAACACACTGAAGGATATTTCGCTCTTGGGTACCATTTTATATTTAACTCATGTGTTTTCTTATCTTGGTTAAATAGAAATGCTGAACATTAATCGTAGAACTATCTCTAACAGAATCTCTTTTTAGTGCACATCTGCCATGTGGTCACAGGTCCTTCTAAATCACCTCAACATCAGGATTGGGTTTAGGTAAAGGGTTGATACCAGAGAAGCAAGTTTTGCTGTCTCTTTCCAGCACTGGCTCCTGAAGAACAGAAATGGCCACAGTTATGGTCTCGGACACAGATGTCTGCTGGTATAGTCTTAAGTGCCTGTGAGCACTTTGGCTATTTTCCTTTGGGGGCCCAGCCCTGGCTGTGTGCAGTAAAACCAGCCCTGGCTGTGTGCTATGGGACCCAAGTGATACTTTTCTTGCTCACTAAAAGTGGAAAACCTTATTGAGGTAAAACCACTTGGAATTAGAGTATACAATACTAGCATGGTACTTTCCTGGGGTGTGTGTGTGTGTGTGTGTGTGTGTGAGAGAGAGAGAGAGAGAGAGAGAGAGAGAGAGAGAGAGAGAGAGAG
>NW_021604699.1:2320625-2321835 GCF_004785775.1 Grammomys surdaster | reverse complement strand
AGAGAGAGAGAGAGAGAGAGAGAGAGAGAGAGAGAGAGAGAGAGAGATGCTTGGTTCAGGTACCAGCCCTAGAATAAATGTGACTACGTATGTCATGTATCATTTGGTCCTCCCTCCCTCCTTCCTTCTGTCCCTACCTCCTTCCTTCTGCCCCTCCATCCTTCCCTCTCTATTTCCCTTTTCTCACTTCTTTTAATCTTTTTCTCTGCTTTCTTCCTTTTTTTGTCTTGCTTCATTTCTTTTTTTTTTATTCAATCAGAATTTTATCTTTGCTAGGCAAGTTTGTCTTTTCAAATTGGTATAGAATAATTTCTTAAATATTCCTGAAGTTTCTCATTTTGAATTTTAAGGTTTTTGTTTTGGATATTCTCAGATTACTAGTTATTCTAAAAATCATTTCCCTAAATGGGATTTACTTTTTTCATCTTTAACATTATGAAGGTTGGAGCTGCTGAAAGCCTTTCACATAGATCTTAAAACATGTCTGTGTAAACGAACATGGCTCTGGACGTGATTCATATATTAGCAGTAAAAAAACACTGAATATCCTCTATCAAATGGCCCTATACTCAATTCATAAAACTAGGCCCAGAGAACAAATGACCTTTCTAAAGCTATTTTATAATTAAAGCATTGATATTCATCTTTAGATTTCTAATTTAAGATCCATTTTGTTCTACCCTATTTTCTTGCAGCCCATATTGGATTTTGAATATAGTTATTGCATTTATGGTGATTTCTCAAAATGCCTATATCCTAATCCCATTAATATTTAGCTATGCTAATTTGTATCACAATAACAAATTGAGGTGGTAGCCAGATCATTAGTCAGAGTTGAGCCTACTTAAAATGCAAAGACCATCGTGAATTTTTCAGACGTGAAGGTAACCAACTGCTTTCTAATATTGGACATCAGGCCCACTCCACAGGAGGAAACACGTTCCTGGCACTGAAAATCTAGCCAAGGACGTATGATTAGGAAGCTCACAGTCCCCAGCACTGAGCCTACTACTGTGACTGTTAAATGGACATAGTATCCAACATCTCTCTAAATTCATCTCTTTCTCCCTACAGTTCACAGCCGCTTTCAGTCCTCATTAGAATAGCTTCCTTCTGTGCTGGATGGGAGTTGATACAAAAACTCATGCCTGGCCAAACTGCAGAGAGTATGTGACTACGTATTATACCTGTCCTATACACCAGACTCAGA
>NW_021604699.1:2204417-2320615 GCF_004785775.1 Grammomys surdaster | reverse complement strand
TCCCTATGGGTTAGATAAAACCTTCTCAGGGCTCAACTGTGGATACCAGAAGCTTCTGCAAAACAGCCTTTATTAGTATATTTACAGTGCTGTGATAAAAGACACTGGTGACAATTTTGCTCCACCTAAGAACACATTCCATTTAAAGTAGCAGTGGAAAATCACACACACACACAAATATCACACACACATACACACACACACACACACAACTATCACACACACAAACACACACACACACATATTCAATTGAGGTCTTCTTTTATTGCTATAAAGGTTCAGTTGAAAATTACTATTGAGAATTAAAAAAACCCTCAATTTTCATATGGCCTCGCTACAAATCTAGTATTAGAGAGTATGTAAGTCAAACTAACAGGCAAGTAGAAACTAGGCCTTTAAAATTAGTATTTTGTTTACCTAATAAATCTTGAGCTTGTTAAGATTCTGAATTTTCAGCCAGTAAGTCATTTTTCTTAAAACTTGGCAGTTGGCCCTGTATGACTGTCACAATTTTCCTGGGTGGGAATGAGAAAGTTTCTAGGACATGAAGATTTTTTTGTTTATTGTTTGTTTTTGCTAAAATAAGGACATCCCTGAGAGAGAGAGAGAGAGAGAGAGAGAGAGAGAGAGAGAGAGAGAGAGAGAGAGACAGACACAGATACAGAGACACAGAGAGAGATACACACAAAGACAGAGACACAGAGACAGAGACAGAGAGAAAGACAGAGAGATATAGAGACAGAGAGATAGGAGAGAGAGAGAGAGAGAGAGAGAGAGAGAGAGAGAGATCCAAAAGCCTGATATAAAATGTCTAGACACTAGACATTCAGGCCTAAAGACACCCAGACATGTAAAGCTTGGGTCACAGGATTCCTCCTTGCTCACTATTCTTGACCCATTACAGAATCTCCTAAACAGCTGAGGACAAAGGTCCTCGGGAGCAATCAGTACGTTCCGTGGAGAACGTACTAGACCGCCAACCAAGGCAACAGAACTCTGTGCATGCTCTCTGCAGGAGAAAGTGCTCACAGCATACAAACATCCACTTGGCTCCCAGCAAGTGTTGTCAAACAGAGTGAGGATGTGCTAGAGGCTCAGTCTGACAACAACACTCATGCTCTCCAAAGTACAACTGTGAAGCAGTATGAGACGCTGCTGAGTTAGACAGACATTTCTTTGGGAGCTGAGCAAATAATGTCATATTAATCCCCAAATTATTTCCTTCAGTAGAGAGAGGCTTGAATTCAACAGGCCACAGCTGAATCTCCAAGCTTTATCTCTTGCAGTGTCATTACAGGTACATTTGGAGAACGCACAGTGTCTCTCCTCCCATGTCCTGGCCATGACTGATTTATATCAGTGAATTCTAATGCATTAACATCTATTTCTTGATCGTGCTCATCACAAACCTTGCTGGCTCTTCCTGACTGTATCACTTAGGGAGCCAGACAGACTCCCCAGCTTCTTCTATCACATGGTCTTTACATCAGGATTTTGACTTATGTAAAAGACAAACGCAATAAATTGAGAGCTGTAATAAACTTATCCACACTCCTGTAAGCAACTTAAATGTTACCTACCTTGATGAACTTCTTTCTCCCAGCTGTCGTTTGCAAGCTCACTTCCTCATGACTATCAAATATTGCAAGACTATTCATGATTTGTTCTGTTACTGTCTAATGCCATTTTTGCCATATAATTCTAATGAAGGAAATTAAACCACAAACAGTAACTGGGGAGAGGGAAAAATTCTCACTAGACTAACAACAGTCATAATCACTCAGAATTACTCATCCAGTTGCTGTAGCCAGGTCACCACAGATGAAAACAAGCCCCTCCCCTGACACGAGTGTAATTAAGCAGGATAACCAAGCGTCTTTGGAAAATGTGGGCATGTCAAGCCTTATAAAAATAAGAAACAGCTATGTGATCTTCCAGCCAAACAATGTGCCGAGAGGCAAGAACAAAGCATGCTGGTGTTATAGTTTAATTTAACTAGAGTGTTTATCACTTGCTCTGTCAGGTTTCACCTGTTGAGTCCAAAACACAGACGGGTTGTGAGTATTTTTAAGCCTGAGTAGTTTGTGATAAATCACACTTTCCCTTGTCTGTCTGTTCACAGTTGTTGGCAAGGCTAAACTATATAAGCCAGCCATCTTCATGGACTGTGCTTTCCATGGGAGATGAGGGTTTCTGCTGTATTTTGCTAGTGGTGTCTCAGAGAGGCCAACATGCAGGATTTTTACAGAGGAGAGCAGAAAATATTTACATTCCAATTAGTTCTTTATATCCTAGCTCTACTAAGGGAAAAGGGCACAGAAAAAACTACAGTTCAAAGTTCTAATTTTTTGAAATCAGTGTAGACTTTTGCCAACAGACACGGTTTTTTTAAAGATAGTAAATTATACTTGTTTAAATTTCTCACTGCATTTGATGGACAGGCTGACAGATAGCACAAAATTAAACAGTTAATGGCTGCTGGTAAACTACCAACTTGATTTCTATCTCCTGATGAAATTTAAAATTAAAATTTTAACAAATGTATGCATTCATGCTAATAAAAATAGATGACTTAAGAAGAAAATAAAGGGAAAAAGAAATAACTATGTCTTGCAAACGTATAACCAACATGTATAATACTGATTAATACAGTATCTCATGACCCTTAAACTACTACAGTAAAAGCCATTTCAGACACGTGCACTAAGGGATGTGAAAATTACTAAATAAAGTTTTAATGAGATTCAGGATACTGACAGAATCATATAGTATCTTATCCCTCAAATCTATCAATTGTGAAGGGAAAAGTGGTCGGTCTTCACATTGTATAGCTTTTTATATCATATAATAACAATTTTTAAAATCAGACACACTGAAACTGAGGAACATACTGCAAAATGATATTGCTAGTCAATGCTGTCTAGCAATATCTCAGTCATATGAGAACAGACTGAAGGCTTGCCATGGATCAAAGGAGGAAAGTGACATGATAAGGAAAGCCAATGCAGGGCTTCAGTGCTCTGAGAAAACCTGAAAATACATTAAAGTTTATTCTATAAATTTGCAATGTTTTCATATTAATTTTTTACATTGATAATTTCACTATGGTTACACAAAATGGTAGCATTATGGAAGGCTGGTTAAAAAGTGTTAAAGGCCACCTTTGACATCACTGGTAAACTGAGGAAGTCAGCAAGGTGTGGGGTGGGTGATTGGGGTGGGTGCTGATAGCAGCCCTTGAGGGGTCCCGCTGACAGCAGAAGGCAATTTATGGGGTCAGTACTAGTGCTGACAGGAGCAAAACTTAAGTAACTGGAGCTAGTGCCCTCAGTGATTATCAAGAAACTCTGAACTCTTCTCTTTAGGGGCTGGCAAAAAAGAAAAGAGAGAAAATTCATATACTCACACATAAACTTAGTGGATAAAACAAAGCAGATTCTAACAAGCAAGTTCCAACAAACAAGCTCCAATGATTTCATGTATGCACATGAACATACATACATACATACATACATACATACATACATACACATATACACATATACACACATACACATATACACGTATACTCATATACACAGAGTGGGCAGATGGAAACTCCAACAGCTCACACAGTTATTTTTTTCTCTTTGCCTTTTTGTATCTTCTAGGACAAACTTCTCTACATAAGAAGAAAAATTATTTCATTCAAAGATTGATAAAATGTTTCCCAATAGGGAGTTATGACAGGATTGTTGATTATTCATTTCAAAGCAGTAGCTTTATCTATCTTTTATTTCCTAGGATCACTAGAAGTTCACGACCTTACTTTATCATGGTGCACACCTGTGGCCTCATCCTTGGTCCTGACCTAGAATGAATGTTTTTCTTGATCATTAATTTGTTCAAAATCTATTTTTTTCTTAGTGAAATATATGCACTTATAACATAAAAACTTATTATACTCTTTTTTATGCATGTCTACAAGGGAGAGACACATCCTACTTTTGATTCTAAACTTAAATTATCAACTGTCTTAACTTCTTTGAATTATTTGAATCAATTCAGGAATCTATAAAATCCTTGATCCTTCTAAACAATCTTATTTTATGAAAATCTATCTTCACGTTGATCTGTAGGCAATTTTCCCAATAGAGTTGGCTAGCACCCAGGAATCATAACAGACTACAGGCCGAAAGAATCTTTCTTTGCCTAATCACACCATGTCAGAAAGATGAGGAATACAGGAATGACAAACATGAGAAGGCACATGAGCAGTAAAACACAACCCCGAGCTGAAGCCTCTGGGGCCAGGTCTTTCTGAATTCACCCAACACAGTCATGCAAAACAGCGGGTCACTTCCAGGAAGTTCACTTCTCCACTGCAGCTCCTCCCACATGACGCCTGCCAAAAAAGTGTATGAAAACTTCCTTCTATAACTCTAAAAATTGTACATGGAAATAATTTACAAATATGAGACTATTAAACAACCTGATTTATTTTGTGAGAACTGTTTATGTATTAATTTCCTATGGTTCATTCAAGCAAGAATAGGAGTAGGTTGAGTTTAAATCTAACATAGGAGATGAGACCTATGAGTCAGAGAAATTATTATTATATGGGCACGGTGTCCTCAAAATATTAAATTACAAGAGTTAACTTGTAACAGGTATGTACATTTCAGTAGCATTGTGACTCGGCAAGTCCATAAAATTCTGCCTTTTCATTTATATTCAGGATGTTTTCAACTATGATCAAGACATCCAACGCACAAGGCTTCTCAACAAGTTTGGCTTTATGCCCTGCCCATGAATAACATTGGTGGCTGCATCTACACCTCTACCCAGGTATAAAGACCAATATTGACAAGAACTTATGAAATTCAAACCACCTACTTTTCTATGATTTTACTTCTAAATATATAATTGATTTTCAGGACTTGTAAGCCTATATTTTTCAAAACTTACTTTAATAAGTGTACTTAAATGCTTTAACCTCCCTTCTAGCCCACCACCCACCAGAGATAGTGGAAAAGAAATGTTAATAGGGCAAAGGAGGATGAAGATCTGTTTAGAAATAGTTCTTTGGAACAAATCCAATCTGCATTGTCAGGATATCAGCAGTTCAGTTCACACAAATTAGTAGCGATAGCTGATGCACTTACAAACACCATTCAGAAATTAGCAATGGCAATTTGATCCAGAAGAAACCATGAAGCTCTGCCAACCAGCCTTAGTCTGTAGAAGTGGCAAAGAGCCACTAGAACACCACCAGAAGTTCTTTGATGCATATATATATATATATATATATATATATATATATATTACAAAGTAACACTGGTGGGTTCATGTCAGCATAAAATATCTTAATTATGGTTTTTAAATGTGTATATACTTAAGAAGGAATTAAAATTATTGCAAGAACTGAGAAAACAACTTGAAAGAATGAAAGTTTAAAACAATCCCCATGAGAATGTCAATAGGTGATCATTGGCCATTAATAACAACATACACTGTCCCAGAAATCTGTAATTCTTGAAGTTCCTGCCACAGCGTGTGAGTGAGAATCTTAGGCCCTGGCTGACCTCATCTGCATCATCAGGCCTCCATCAAGGCATGTCTTACCAGCCCATCAATCCTCCCAGATGCTATTCCGTCCTTCTTCCTGGTTCCAACCCTCCTTGGAAGGAGGAGGAGTCAGTAAAGAAACCTAATAGAAGGTAAGACACACCACTGTTGATACTGTTTTATTCTAATCCTGAAAAAAGTCTACAAGCTAGTTTCTGAAAGTTCTTTTCCTTCTTTGTGTTTGGAAGAAGTGAAAAAAAAAATAAAGATTTGGAGGGGGGCTTGAGTTGGCCCAATAATTTGGTTAAAATAAATAATGCTTTAATTTAGGAAACAGTATCCTACACACATAGTTGGCTTGCTACTGTTCACAGTGACAACAGTTCCATTGCCTATGGGCTCATCACAGGCCCAACTCAGAGGGTTATTTCAGATGTGTTTAGGATGATCCACAAAGATCTTTCACTGTAAAAACTTTGGTTTGTTGGAGTCAGTTTTGTGAAGTTGCTTTGAGCTGCATCTGGTGAATACCGTGTTATCAGGAAGCTGCCATCCTTGATAGATATCAGGTTTATCAATACAATCCTAAAATTTCTCATTTCACTTTTTAATTAGCTGAAGTATCAGGAAAAATCATTCCATGAACAAATGAAGTGAATCTTTCTAGACATAGGGAACAGTGCACACACACACACACACAGAGAGAGAGAGAGAGAGAGAGAGAGAGAGAGAGAGAGAGAGAGAGAGAGATACAGATACAGATACAGATACAGATACATAATATATTAAGGACTGTTGACTCCAAAAACTAGCACTATGGCTGAACAATGTAGATATTTTCACATGAATGGTTGTACAATAATTCACATTATTCAATATTACACATATGCAGAATATTACTGCATAAACAGTTTTAAAAGCATATTTGAATTCTTTGAGCAATATCATTTCAATTTATGAAGCATCTTGTTGCCAGAAGTTGAGACCATTGATCCAAAAGTGCAAGCAAATCTAAAGCTTTTGATTCATTCTCTCTCTCTCTCTCTCTCTCTCTCGCACGCGCACACACACACACACATACATGTGTGAATATATATATCCATATCTGTGTCTGTGTATTCTTTCTATTCCTCTTAACAATGACATAAAAATTTGGCTTCTTTAAATACACTAACTTGAGAACATATTCACTTTTAAAACTGTAAACTGTTGTTTAGTGCTTCTAGATTCAATCCATTAGAGACCAAATAAAATGTGTAACACTGTAAATATGTCATGAGAGAAGGCAAAACAGAAAGCCACCCCAGTCTCTTAGAAAACTCATAGCTAATAGTTGGCTGAATACTTTAATTTTTTAATTTTCCGTATTTGTATCCAAAAAGTAAAAGAAAATGGCTCAGTCTGTGTTTTGCCTGTACATGTTCCCACTGGGAGCACATACTTTCACTGCCTGAGAGACCCATGAGGTCAGCTCTGATTTCCGTCCCACATCTCAGGCCACCAGAGGAGAGGAGGCTAGGGCATGCAGTCTGTTTATTTAAACTGCACCTTATTAGAAGGGAAAAAAAGTCACCCTCATCAAAGAAACTTCTCTTTGCAACAGATGGAAACCATCACAGAAAACCACAACCAATCAGAACCCAGAGTTGTGGAGTCCAGTCCCAATGGATACTTCTACCAAACAACTTCCGCACCTAAGGCTCAGGGATCATTGCAGAAGAGGGGGCGGAGAGATTGCAAAAGCCAGAGGATCAAGTCGTTTGCTGTGGATTGTGTCTCCTGCTAGTATTGGAAGCTACATCCACATAGTCTCACCAACATGAGACTAATCAGGAGCAGAACAAGGGCAATAACAGTAGACATGCTAATGTGGACAAGGGAAAGACAAAGAGGCCTCAACCCCACACACAACCTAGGAATGCCAAGAGTAGGAGAAATGGAACGCACCACTAAGTTCTGTGAGAACACGGCTTGCCAGAATTTCACTGAACCTGAGTTCTTAATGGCTCCTACTGTGGGGAACTTAGGGTTTTATTGACATGGTAAGATTTAGATACTGGAAACTAAGTAAGAGAAGCACATACTTGGGGTTTCTTAATTACACACAGTTGTAAGAAAAGGAAACTGTGCTGAAGCTGTTCTACAAAGGTTATAGGGAGGAGTTCTAAAGCAAGGAAGAGCAAGACCCTGATAACAGCAAGTATCATAGCCAAAGTTCTACTGCTGCAAAGAGACACTACAACTGCAGCAACGCTTATAAAGGAAAGTGTCTAATCGGAGGTGGCTTACAGTTTCAAAAGTTTAGTCCATTATTGTCATGGCTGAAAGCATGGCAGCATGCAGGCAGACATAATACTGGAGAAGAAGCCAAGAAGCCAAGAGCTCTACAAGTGCATTGGCAGGTAGCAGGAAGAGAGAGAGAGACAGAGAGAGAGAGAGAGAGAGAGAGAGAGAGAGAGAGAGAGAGAGGGAGACAGAGAGAGAGACAGAGAGAGACAGAGAGAGACAGAGAGAGAGACAGAGAGAGAGAGAGAGAGAGAGAGAGAGAGAGAGAAAGAGAGAGACAGAGAAGAGAGAGGGACAGACAAACAGACACTGGGCCTAGCTCGAGCATTTGAAACCTCAAAACCTACTCCCAGTGACATACTTCCTCCAACGATGCCATATCTACTCCAGCAAGGCCACACCTCCTTAATATTGCCACTCCCTATGAACTTATGGTGCCATTTTTATTCAAAACATCATGCCAAATATGTGAGGCAGAGAAAAATTAAGGCTGAAAAGTGAAGATGAAGAGGAGAGTGGAAACCGATCAGGTGGTTTAGCATCCTCTTGGTAAGAAAGAAGAAGGGTGAGTTTAATTCATAAAGTGACCAGCTTGTAATGTGAATGTCAGAATAAACTGAGTGTCACAGGGAATCCTGGAGCCAGTGATATAAGTGTAATATAGACTTCCCAGTTTGGTTCAGATTTCAGAAAAGCAACAAATAATTTATCCTGTAACATTGTCTCAAATATTTTGAGGCAGGCATTCTGAAATGGTGTTCATAATTTACCTGGAACTTAAGCATTCTTGAACATTCAGTATTTTATGCTAAACTTTACAATCCTACTCTGAGAGTGAACCAACTTATAAGGAAACACCGCTAAGGACCCAGTTTAGAACATCTGTAACTCTATTGCGTCTCTACTTCTTTTCTCCTAAGATATACTCTTATTTGCCATAATTATGTCTTCTTTCACTTTCAACTAATGTTATTCCCTACTCCCACCCCAGCAGAAGTTTGCTGATGTTTTGGAGGGCATTTCTGATGGGCATACTACTATATACAGAACAGCTTGTCACATATAACAAAAAATAGTTTACCCAAGATGTCAAGAGAGCTGAGGCTGAAAAACTCCAAAGAATGGTCACATGAAAGGCTAGAGGCTCTTGGGTTTCAGGTCTCATGCCCTCCTCATAAACAGTGTGGATGTTGCACAGAGCTCAGCTGCCAAGGACTGCCATTTCCACAGTGTTTATCTTTCAATCTTATTTATTTTTTTTGGTGGGAGGTGGGATCTTTTCCATCAAAAAGCAATCAAGATTCTCTGTCATAAATTCAGATGACTCAATTCTCAGTTCCATTGCATCTTAAAGAACTGGAGAATTATATGCAGATTAACCAAAGGAAAAATTTGCTCCATATCAATGACAGCATTCCCATACAGCCACAGGCCCTTCAGAAGTGGCTAACACAGCCCTCTGATCCGTGTTTCTCTGATCCCCTCCCCCACTTCATCTCCAGAGCTTCCTCTTTCTCAGAACCAATTTTTACCGCCCCCCCCACACCAGTCTCAAAGGCTTACTTAAGTCTCAGTGCTCGATTAATGGTTTACTTTTACCACCGAAAATATAAACACTGAGTTCCTCATTGGTCCCTCGGGGTAGCTGATACATTGTCATGGGACAGAAGGAAAGAAAACTACACTTAAAGATCATTTTGCAATTCCTATTGTCACATACTCACTCTCTAGTGGGACTGAACTCGGACTTCACGTTTTAAGTACTAAAGGAAATTCCTCCGAGTTGTTTCATGCCTCATCCTTGGAGGGGGGAATTTCTCTTTTCCTAGACTGTAATGACAGATCTCTAGAAGACAGGGAATGGCAGCTTCTTATCCTAATATTGTGTGGAAAGTCAGAATGCAGGCGTTTGCGCAGTTGCTCCTGACATTCATTCCCAGGTAGCACATGATGAAGCATAGCCCCTGCTTCATGACAGTATACATGATCTGCATGGTAACTAGCAGGGGCTTCAGCTTATGCTACCTGGGAATGAAGGTCAAAGGTCAGGAGAGAAACACCTTTCCTCTTACTCATCATGGAGCGGATGGAGGCCAAAGCACAGGGAATGTGGCGCTATTCCATCCTTCATCTCTTAAGCTTGAGTTAAATATGACATTTTAAAGTCTCTCGGCCTTTTGCTCTGTGACCAAAGCCAAGATCTCTTTAAGAAAACATAAGAAAAAAAAAAGAACACGCATAAGCTCTGGTAGAAAATTCATATCCAAAGATTAATAAAAGCTGGCTGTGTTTGGCCTTGTCTAGAAGTAAAGTTTTATCTAAGCTGATTTACATTTTCTCTCTCTTCTGTTCTTCACAGTTGGAAAAACATCCTATCAATGCTTCTTCTGAAGTGTTTCAGGCCACAAGAAGTAAAACTAAACATAGGATTTAAAGAAAGAAAGTTCTAGCTGACGTTAGCCTTTATGGAGCCATACCAGTCAAGTTGTCTTATCTACAAAGCACTAATAAAACAACTTTTACAGGGGACATCTTGCATGTCTTATGGAAATGTTGTTATTTTGAACCTACAGGAACGGGTGGCTTCTTCCTTGAGTAGAGTAGCAGGCTCTAAAAGAAGTGTCCTTAACTGTAGTGTCATGGCATAGACCTTGTTATTTATTGCATTATTGCTCCCCTTGGTCCCTTTTTACAGACACGCAGCTCAGAAAACACTAAACTCACCTTTCTATCTATGGTTCCTGGCAAGGGCCCACCATCTAGCTGAGTTAGAACATTCCCAGTGGGTGTGATGCCCCACACGGCATTCCATTCTGATAGAACAGCTTGTGGTAATGAAACAAAACAATTTGAAAGAATTTCTGTCAGAGATAATGTTAAGAAGATAAATGTGTACCATTTGTGAAATGATTTGAATTCTTTCAAATAAAAGACACATGCTGAGTTCATGGATTTTCACTAAGATAATTTGGATTTAATGTGTATTTTAGTTAATGATTATGTTTTGACCTCCTATCTCTTGACTTTAGAGGGGTCCAAAGAAAGCGTTCACAAACATTCCTATTTTAAGCAATGGGATTGAGCAAAGTGCACAGAAAATGCCACTGTCTATGTCAGTGACAACCACCAACTATGATGGAGTGAAAAGGCTTCATTGGCACTATTATCCCAAATCTCTACCCAGAAGAGATGCATCTCATTGTTTGCAAAGCTCGGCACTCTGTGTGTCTACCCCCAAATCTTGTCCATTTATAACAAACCTAGATGTCAGCACAGGGTTCAGTTAACCAACCTTCACTAAGTACTAAACAATCTGCTGTAGATATAAAATGACTAGCTAAGCTAGCTGTGGTGATTCACACTTGCAATGCTAACACAGAAGAGGTGGAAGCATAATCTTGAGTTCAAGGACAAGGCTACAGAGCAAAACATTATTTCAAAAGCCAAAACCAGTGAAGAGGAGTCAAGAACCCCTTCCTACAGGAAGCTCCCCTTGTGAGAAAATAGATATCAAAACAACTGGTTCCTGTGCAGAGTTAAGCGTTTGTAGCAGCAGGGATATCAACCACAGCTCTATGCTGTCTCAAGTGGCAGTTTAAGGGTTTCCAGGCAATCCGAAGATTTGTGGCTTTACCCCAGAAAAGAATTTCAGGACAATCCATTATGAATCAAAGTTGAAATCTATTACAAGTCATTCATATGTCTTTGAATACTTCATATGTCATTGAAACATAGGTCTTGTGTGTGACGCGCGTGTAATCGTCTCGCCAGCAAGAACGCACGCAGACACACACCAGGATCCTTCCGCAGCAAAACGTTTATTCCAAAACAAAATGGTGGAAGACCCCAGGCCTGGAAAAAGCACTGTTTATATACCCTTAGAGCGGTGTGCTCACCTTTGATTGGCTGCTACTCGTCGCCCGCCAAAACACCCTGGGATGGGCTATGACTTTTGGCGCGCTTTTACCATAGCACATGCGCAGTTTACTTGTTTACTAGGAAGAGCACCGGATGCCAGCGCCATCTTGGAATGGCGAATTTTGCGAGAGTAAGCCGTGGCTTCCTACACTTGTGGTGGTTTGAACAGGTGATTTGAATAGCCCCCCATAGACTCATGTGTTTGAATATTTGTCCCATAGGGAGTGGCACTGTTAGGAGATGTGGCCATGCTACAATAGGTGTGGCCTTGTTGGAGGAAGGATGTCACTGTGGGGGTGGGCTTTGAAGTCTCCTATGCTTAAGCTCTTCCAAGTTTACACAGTCTCCTGCTGCCTGCAGATCAAGATGTAGAACTCTCAGCTCCTTCTCTAGCACCATATCTCCCTGCATGCTGTCATGATGATAATGAACTAAACCTCTGAAACCCAAATTAAATGTTTTCTTTTATGAGATTTGCCATGGTCATGTTGTCTCTTCACAGTGACAAAGTCCTAACTAAGACAGGTCCTAAGCATAGGGGTTAATAAAAAGAGAAATGTTCAGGAGAGAAGAAGACAGACCAAAGTGTGAGTTTGGAATTGTCAAAGGAGAGACTTTAAGTGTATTGAAAATAGGTCTATGTAGGATTTTGTTGTCTCTTAAATTACATCTCTAATGTTTGCTATCCATACCCCCAAACCACCACCCCAAGCCCTCACCCCCATTTTTTAACATTACTCAAAGACTCTAATTACAACAAGGTTAAAGGTTAGTTTTTCTATGTAATCAAACTTGAGAGTGTTGTCTAAATTGACACACAAGTGAGGAGGGTCAAACCCCAAAGTTTCAGCTTTCTCTGGACCTAAGTGGGAACAAAAAGCATCTCATTTTTCTAAGCAGTTTCCCTTCTCATTTGTGTTTGGGGTTTCCTTGCACTGTGAGCTTGTTAGTAGAAGAGACCAAATAGATTCCACTGTGAAGGGCTCCTCCTCTTTCCTCTGTCCCCTTAACGTTATTTCTCTATCCTGGCTCACTGGGAACTCAGATAGAAGCATGAATCCTCCATAAGGTGAGAGGCCATTGCTCTTAAAGACAGACAGGGGCCGATTCAGAAAGAAGATAACACTAAATAGAACCTGAAAGAACAGTAGAGATGCTTGATGTAATCAAAAAGGTAAAATGGGGAGAAAGGTGCTCAAAGTACAGGTAGTAAGGAGCGCTAGGATGTGGGGGCAGCAAGAGGTTCAGAAGCAACGTCAGACAGCGTGGTGATGGAGCTGGAGAGGAGGCAGGAGCTACTTCACAGAGATCCTCTCTGCCAAAAATGGAGTTCGTTTTATTTAATGGAAAAAAAAGAAGAAATAAAAGGAAAGGTATGACTGCTCCCAGGTGTGATGGAGGAAAGAGTTTATTGTAGATAAAAGGGAAAGCAGAGCTAGAGACAGACGCATCTGGGAGAGTCCCGAGTGGACATGACCAGACTGAGCTGGGCCATGTAATGGGGGGGGGGGAGGGAAAGAGGGGAGCCAGATGCTGCAGCCAGGAGGCCAAAGATACAAAATGGGTGGCTAACCAAATGTTTGTATTACATAGGGAAGAGCCTCTAGGGGAAAGGCAGCCCAGCCTCTGAGCTAAAGAGAACACTTGTCTTCTGTCCACATTGAAAGCCTGAAGAAACTGGATTGTGATAGCAGCAAAGGAGTTTATTAGCAGCACCAGGGTAAATGATCTCACCAGTGAGACATGAAGGAAAAGAGTCAAGATGCAAGGGTGTCCACTGGAACTTTTATCTGGCCCGCTTCTGGAAGGTGTCACCCACATTCAGGGTGGGTCTTCCAATTTCAAGTAACCTGCCAAGACAATTCCTCGAAAGTGTGCCCAGTAGCTCACCTCTTGGTTGCAGATCCAGTCACATTGACAACCAAGAGTAACCACAGCAGCCCCTGAAGGCTGTTTCTTTCCAGTGTCCTGGTCACCCATAACTACAACGTGTTGCCCATTTAGGATATAACTTTCAGCCTAGGGTTTCTTTGAGAAAGTAAATTATTATCTGTTGAAAATATATTATTTCATGGCTAAGGTTATCAATTAGGTGTTTTCTAGTGTCTGTAATCACTTTCTGTGAGCCATTTGCACTGTCTCTGTCTTAACTCCATTGTGGAGAGCCACAGAAGTTAGATTGAAAGTTAACTTCTATTTTGGACTAATTATTTCCTTTAGAACAAAGCTACTGCAGGTAACAGAAGTATGTGTGGTCCAGTTTACGTTTCCACATCATGGCAACGATATAGATAACTAGGATGGCCCAAGATGTCGAACAGTGAACATCCAGGGGTTGTTAAATATGGTGTTGAAGTCAGAGGCGTGTGCCTTCACTTTTTCCAGCCCGCCTGTGTGTCACCAGTTATTAGAATTGTGTATCATGTAATTTCCATTATGAAACAGAAAATAGCATAAAGACATCTGACAAGCATATGTATAATTTCCCATGTATCCTTTGTATATTAAGAGTATTCTTGGAACATAAAGCCATACTAATTATCATAACAAGACAACTTTTAAATATACTTCACTTAGAGGTCTTAATTAACATAAAGTATATTTATGTCCTCCTAATATTTTGTTCATCTTGAATATTAAAAATAGAATGTTTCAGTTTCTATAATCTGATTACGTTTTTATCAAAATTTTTGTAGCTAACATAATTTTATAGTCTAACAAAGTGTTTACCTTATGATTCAATGGCTGTTTTAAATAAAAAAATTGTACTTTCAATAAAATATTTTGGATGTTTAGTATCTGTTTAAAATACATGATTCAATAGATCAGAAATCTCAATGGAGTATTTATTACTCAGAGTGTTTTAATGTTTTATGAGACATACTCAATAGGCCCCCAAATACCATTTTAATAGGTTTTAAGGAGTTTAAGGGTACCTAAGCAGTACAGATTTACCATACTCTTGAACACATACTTAAATCTAAGCTAGAAGACAAATTAATATCATATTTATATCTTTGTCATTAATCATTCTATCTCTTGTAAATCAACTTTGTTTTCCAGAGTTTACATTTGAAAGCAACAGTCTCAAATCATTCTACCAGAGAGGAGACTGAAAATGAGTTTCTGCACAGTCAAACATGTCAATTAGGTCTGAGGTACATTACTGTACAATCAGGGTTTTTTTCCCATTAAATTTTAGAGTTAACTGTTAAATTCCTACAGTTCGGCTAACTACTTTTTCAAAGAAAAACAATACAGACTCAACAGCTCTCATATATTAACACAGCCCCAAAATTCATCCCAAACACTCATCTGCACATGTGCATTCCATATTAGGCATATTGAGTAGAAATTTTAGGGTAATAGTAGCCACAGATTTTGTTACTAACTTATTTTGGGGAATTCCAGGAACAGATTGAATTTTGTTCTTTGCTATTTTAGATGCAAAGCAACACATAAATAATGACAGGGAAACAATCATCACAAATGCTAGAGTTTATTTGCAGTTAAACAAGGGAGAAAGTTTGCATCTCTGTGTGTTTGAGATCTGAGGACCATCTGGCGAGGACAAAGGGCAAATGGTGAAGCTTGGTGTGTAGTCTGAGGTGATATTCTTTCCCTTAGTAACAAATAAACAGCAAAATCAGTTGAGTGCTTAACTGATCTAAAAACAAACAAAAAAAATTGTTGAACTTACTTTGGTAGTTTGAATAAAAATGTCCCCCACATTGGCCCATAGGGAGTGGCACTAGTAGGAGGTGTGGCCTTGTTGGAGTAGGTGTGGCCTTGTTGGAGTAGGTGTGGCCTTGTTAGAGTAGGTATGGCCTTGTTGAAGTAGATGTGGCCTTATTGGAGTGGGTGTGGCCTTGTTGGGTGAACTGTGCCTCCTTCTCTTTCTGCTGCCTACTGATTAAGATGTAGAATTCTCAGCTGCCTCTCCAGCACCATGTCTGCCTGGATGCTGCCATGCTTCCTGCCATGACAGTAATGGACTAAACATCTGAAACTGTAAGCTAGCCCCAATTAAATATTTTCTTTTGTAAGAGTTGCTATGGTCATGGTGTCTCTTCACAGCAATAAAACCCTAACTAAGACAGAAGTTTTTCACTTTGATTTTACAGGGGTTACAAATAAGAGATTGCAATGAATCTGGTAGTCAGAAAAGACTTTGGAGTTTTAAACAAGTTTGTGGTTGTTATAGACTACAGGGCCTTTTGAAGTTGGGCTAATGTATTTTGCACTATAATATGGCTATAAGCCTATGGGGACCGTGGAGTGGACTGTGGTGGTTTGAAAAAACAATGCCCCTGTAAACCCATAGAGATGTATGGTCTTGTTGGCATGAGTGTGGCTTTGTTGGAGGAAGTGTGTCACTTGGGGGTAAGCTTTGAGGTCTCAGAAGCTCAAGCAAATTCACTTCTTGCTGCCTGCAGATCCAGATGTAGAACTCTCTGCTCCTTCTCTAGCACCATGTCTGCCTGCATGCCACCATGCTTCCTGCCAGGATAATAACAGACTAAACCTCTGAAACTGTGAGCTAGCCCCAATTAAATGTTTTCCTTTACAAGACTTACAGTGGTCATGGTGTTTTTTTTCACAGCAATCGAAATCCTAAGACATTTACTCCAGACCCTTCAAGGTAAACAGCAGCTGAGAGTCTGAGAGGACTGAATTACTTAATGGGAGGAATAGAAAGTGGGGGCAGGAGCTGTAGAGTAGGGACGGACCCACCTCTCAGCCTCTGGGAGTCCTTAGCTCTAACAGGTCCCATCAGCAATCAGACATCACTGGAGACCTTGAGTGCATTCTACTAGAGAGCTACAAATAGTGCTCTGAGTCCCCGCCTTTTAGGGAATTACTAATCATCTACCTGGGCTTTGAAGCAATCCCTTGAATCGGTTCTCTCTAGACCATGGCCCCAGAACAGAGCATGAGGCTCCTAACACAGGCATCCCTCAGCTTGCTTCTTTGACCAAAGTGACAGAAAGCCCCTCTCCTAAGAAGTTGAGAGGCTTGCCTACAAGAACGACTCTATATTCTGTTTTCCATTGCCATCCAGGTTGAAGGTGTGAGTGGAGGGGGGATATGTTACTGGGACGTATGCCTTGCTACCTGGGAGACTAAAGCCATAGCTCAGAGATGGAATTGTCTAGAGTCAATGAACAGGGAGGGCATGGCAAACCAGAAATAAGTAAGGCAAGGTTACATGAATATTGGCAGAGAAGTACATAGCAAGTTCATAAGGATTGTCAAGAATGGTGAGGAGGAAGCGAGTGGGGTTAGAAGCAGGAAGCATGGGCTGCAGCGGAAAGTGGAGGTGCTCAAGACAAGGGCCAGATGGAGCCCAGATGTTTAGCCCCATGCCCATACCGACAATGAGTCAGGTAGATCTCCAGTGGGCAGATGGACAGGGAATCAACACAGGATAGACTAAAGCACTTTTCAATTAAACATTAAAGGCAGCAGACTTCCTGCTCTTCTTCCTTCGGAGAGAAAAGCCTGGTAGGCTTCTCCTCTGAAGGAAAGTGTTCTGTGGGGCTTTTAAATCTCTGGGCTGGGGCGGGGCTCCTCCTGTGGGAGCCAATCACTTCCCTTTCTTTAGATCATTAAACCCACAGCAAAGCCCAAATTAGTCAATTCCAAGGGAGATTGGGAACTTGTCCCATTCCAAAGCATAAAACTCCTGGTCCTAGGAGACTAGTCAAAGACACTGTCATGTAGGTGTCATCTCTGTGACCGCTACCACATAGATGTTATCATGCAGGCTGGTACCATCATGGCCATAACCACGTATGCGATTATCTTGGCTGACACAATTATAGATGGTGCTACATAAGTGCCACCATCTTTCCTACCTTGGCACATGCTCAACCATTGCTGAGGTGTGTGCCCCACTGGGCTCAGTACCACTGGAACTCTGAATGTGCTGGGTCTGCCATTTTCACATGTCTCAGGAAAAGTGAATGGAGAAAACAAAAGAATGAAGGGAGGGAGGGAGGAAAAATAATAGACTAAGTAGAAAGTTTTAAGACATTAAAAACATAACTGGCTCATCAACTTGGTGCCTGCCCAGATTTTCTGGTGGTGTATCCCAACATGAGAAACTGGAGCAAGTGGAAAATCCTATAAGCAGAGGTGGCTTATGAAGAGTATACTTCCAGGGGAGGAAGTAGGCCAGAACTGGAAGGAAGGTTAGAAGCTCAGTGATTCTTATGTCCTACGGCCTGGGGACTTGGTTGGTCATTTGTTTAGAATGTGCATGTTTGGCTCACGTTGTATCTGTTGGAGGTTGCCTGGCCTTGCTTGGAGCTTTGTTGGTGATGGTGGGCCTGAGCCTTCCTCTCTGCCAACTGCTTTCTTTCACACACTGATTTTTGTCTTCACAAATGAATAAATACATATTCTATAAATTAGTGACAACAAACTGTTAATGAATGAATAATGAAGGCTGAATGTAGGCTACTTCTTATTATAGACACTTAAAATTTGTGGAGAAGAAGAAGAAGCAGAAGCAGAAACAGAAGCAGAAGCAGAAGCAGAAGCAGAAGCAGAAGAAGAAGAAGAAGAAGAAGAAGAAGAAGAAGAAGAAGAAGAAGAAGAAGGAGGAGGAGGAGAAGAAGGAGAAGAGGAATTAGAAATGAAAAGAAAGAGGGCAGGATTGCTCAGTGGTAGAGTACTTGCCTAACAAACATAAGGCAGTGGTATTAATCCCCAGCATGGGAAGGAGTGCAGCCCATCCCTGACTTTAAGCTGCTGAATAGTAGCTTTCAAGAGTCTATACAGTGCAGGGTCCTGTCCCCTCATTCCTCAGCTGCCCTTGCTTTCCTAGGAGATACACTGAACAAGCTCTAAGCTATACACTATACCATAGTACTCATATGAGTACTTTGAGCAGTCTGTGTTATAAGAACATACTTTCTGTGGTAGCAGGCAATCATTCCCAGAAGTTAGAGATGTCAGTAAAATTGGACTTGTTTGTTTAAATGGTCATGAATCATTTCTTTTCCCGGTTGATGAGAAAGTTATACTAACCATATATTTTGCTGAATAAAACATGACTTACTGCAAAGGGAAGCTGGAGACTTTTTAAAAATCTCACTCCTAATTTTAAAAGTGTTTGCCCCCTGCTTTCTCTTTATTTCAGGTCTGCCTCTAGGGGCTCGGAAGCCTGGATTTAGGAAGGTCATATCCCTTAACCTTTGAACTCCAGCCCAATGGTCAATATGTCTGTTTCCTGCATTCCGGATCTGCTTAGTCTTAAGCTGATGACGTGAGCAGCCAAGTCCATTGCCAGCTACGTCCAGGAACATCTGCGCGCAGAGAATGCTGGGACCTGACTTCACTGCCTCTGGCTCATTTCTTGTCTCATCTGAATCTTTCATTTTGTTAGGTTGAAAGCTTTGCAAAACCTTGATCATTCTTTTAAACTTTTAGGTCTATTAAACCACTTAGATCTTTAAAAAAAATCGATCATAAAAATGTCATTAAAACTGCAAAAAGTGACAGATTGTCTGCTTTGGGGTGGGCAGGAAGCACCACAAGCAAACCAATGATCAAGCCACGTTCAAATGGTGTTGTGTTTAGCCATTGAGAAGCTGGTTCTTGGGGAACTGGTAAACACTCCCAGAGTGCACTGGTTATAATGGGAGTCTTATGAGTAAGAAAATTATAAAAGAAAATGGAAGATTGAACAACATAATATAAATGAAAAGACACCATCTTTGTCTAAGTTTTTATCTTTGATCATTCAAGCTATGCAATGACCTGTCTACAGCTTGCCAAAAATGTACTTAGCAGTCAAAAGATTACATACAGTTCCAACCTCATTAGGTATATAAGACATTAGCTAAAACAGACATTAAACAGCACAGCAGTCAGTTAATTAGTAACTAGGGATTTTGCATGAGCAAATAAGGATAGGCTTACGGAATGAACACATAAGAAATGTTTCTGACTTGAGGAAGAGGTTCTCATGAAATTCCATAACCTGGGTAATGAGTAATGGTGACAAACACAAAGATATCTTCCAGGACTGCTGTTATTAAGGAGGTGTAAGAAGAAAGCCAGGGAGCATGATCTTAGAGAGTTGATGGCCTGTTAGAACTGGGGAAGGTGATGGGGACCGTATTAGGCAAATCTTGGAATTCATATACAGTACTTAGAACATTGTCCTAAGAACACTGTGGAAATATAAGAGGTGCTAAGTTATAAATGATGCGATCTAAGATTTCCTGAACACCAGGCTATGGAAGGCAGCTAGTAAGTGAGATGAGATATTTTGGCTGGAGCAGCTGGATAAAGAAAAAGACAAGGATCATGCTCTGACTGACATACTACATCCATATTGACATCTCCCAGAATTAGAACATACTGTGCTAATGTTGTAAAGTATTATGCCGACTTCATTTTTAAAAATGGAATAATATCTATTTAGGTTATAATATAAGGTATGCTTTAAAAACACAGAGAAAAATATTAATTTATAATAGATTCTGCATATTCAAAGAAAATATTGTTCAATATTGAAAACAGGGAGTTCACATATCTATGACAATGTTTAAATAATTTGAAAAGAATCTGTTGATGACCCAAGGAGTTGATGGATGCATTAGTTGTCCACTAGATGGCAGCAGTGCAACTGCAGCAAAACCATCTCCCCTTAGTTCAGTATTATTTCAAATAGAAAAGGAGAAGTTCAAAACTAAATTCCAATGAACTTCACTAACTTGATGGTAAAAATAGGCTCAGTGGTTAAGATAATGCACTGCTCTCTCACAGGACCTGAGTTCCAAGCCTAGCAACCATATCAGGTAGCTCATAGCCGCATGGGACTCTTTAGTCCTGGGGGAGCCAACTCCTCTGGCCTCTGTGGACACCTGCACTCTAGGAGGCATCGTTACTTATAATTAAAAAATAAAAAATACATATTTTTAAAAATAAATGTAATTTAAATTTTCTTTCTTTTCTATTTCAGATATATGATACTGCAGATTAGAGAATTAATTCAACCATAGTGACAAAGAGACATTCTCCTATGGAAGTATGTCATTCAATTCTTGTTTACTATACTATCTTACTCTACTTTGGCCAATAGTATCCATCTCTAATTAAGAAACGCTATGGCCCTAAATATGCAAACCATGTGTATAAACCGCCAGAACTGCCTAAAATCTTAAGTTGAGCACTTAAAAAAAGAAATCATATTTAAATTAAAATGTTCTTTTAAAAAGAGAAACCCAGACCATTGGAGAGGGGGGCTTTTTGAAAAGTCTGAGACACATTTACAGAGAATAAGGAACAGGAAGGTGAATGTGAAAATCTAGGCGTGCTGACTGCAGGATCCTGAAAACCTTTTGCTGTTACTGTATCTACTGAAAGTTAATGGCGATCTGGTGGGGTGTTCAAGCTAAACAAAGGACAGCAATAAGAGCTGGAGTCTGTTTCAATCCCCACGCATTAGTCTGATGCCTGTCTGCCTAGCTGCACATACACTGCTGAGAACCCCCACTCAGGCTTGCTCACCCAAGATCCTCTAACCACGCCCACTCTGAAAGCCCAGCACAAGCTGAGTCCTTGGAGCGGCTCCGTGCTCCAACCCCTGCAGCAACAGTTAGCCCCCGAGGAGCTGCTGCACTGGACCCTTCTCTAACAGCAGAATTAGAAAGCAGTCTGTCTTATTTCCTAGTTTCACTAACGGAATTCATCCTGCACTACGTGTTGATCTGCTTTTGCAAGCTTGCCTATGGGAATTAGTTAATTTTTTTTTTCTGGAAAGAGAAGCAGCAAGATACTGAAGGTAATTTGGGGACCCATGGAAATCTGCCTGGCATGAACAGTGAACCACATCTCCTGCCTATTTGCTTGCACGTAATGCAAACAAAATTCTCTACAGCACTGACGTGGTTTCAATATTAAGAATCTGAAATCTGGGTTTCATCTCCAGTACCACAGAAAAACTAAATCCAACACCCATAATTAAAAGCTGCATATTTTTATTTAAACAGTCACTTGGTGAAGTACCCAAAGCAATTTATCGGTTTGAATTTAAAAGAGAATTATTTTTTAAAAACATCCCAGGCCACAGAAAAACTTCCATTAACAACATTTCTTTTACTGTGTCTTTCCTTACATTTTTAGTTTAGTCTTAGAAGACTCCACGCGTGTGTATGCTGATGTGCCTTGACCATATCCACTTCTATCTACCCCTTCCCTACCTCCCCCAGGACTCTCCCAAATTCATGTCCTATTTATTTATTTATGTTATGCTCCACTGAGTCCCGTTAGTGATGCTCACATGCACATGGGCATGGGGTCATCCACTTGGACATGGACAACCTTCCAGTGGCCATGCTCCTAAAGAAAAGTGGCTCTCCTCCCCCACAGCTGCTAAGAGACTGTCGGGCTGTAGAAGGACATCTTGGGTTGACATGGGCCTGGAACCGCGAGGCAGCAGGTGTTTGGCCACGCCCCCAGAACCCAGGGCCTTGACACCCAGTCTCATCTCCATTTAACCTGTACCATCAGTCATGTAAGACACAGGGAGAGGGCGTGACTAACAGACCTCTGCCTCGAGAGATTTACATATTAATAAGGCCAGGGGGCCTAGATAATTAAGTTATCTCCTCCCTAATCCCTCCTCTTTCCCACTCCCCATATAAGAGAGCTCCTCCTGGCATTGGTCGGGGTGCACTAACATCTAGATCCAACTTTCACCATCATGGACAATAAAACTTTCATCTCTTGGACTCCACGTTTCTTCTGGGCCTGGGATTTTCTCATGTATGTGGGAACCTCTGCCGTGATGACCCCCGCCGCCAAGGTCTGCGGGCTGCCTGCGCTACCACACCCCACTGGGTGCTTCCGCAGCTGCTTCGGGGACTCTGCTGTCAACACGGTCCTCCTCGGCTTGGGGTCCGTGGGCAGGCCCAAGCGCCCCCCCCCCCGCGTGTTTTTTTTCCCACAAGAGACCAAATCTTTCAGGTCTTCAATCAATCTCCCCAACAAAACCTATGTCTAGCACCAGTTTCCTGGTTATTCTCCCCAACAAATCTGTACCCCCAGGTTACAAGCCTGCCCCTGGCACTTCATTTCCTAACAACCACCAATCAGGAGGGAAACTGCCGTTTTTTACTGGTGCAAGCTGAAATAATAAAGTAGTTTTAATTTGCGCTTCTCTGAGACTAAACATGTTGGACACTAAATAATGTTTCTCAGACACTTGAGTTTATTCTTTTGATTATGTTGTGTTCCGTTCCATAGCTCAGTTTTGAATTGGGTTGTTATCTCTTTTTTAAATCACGTTTTAAAAAATATTACATTTATCTATTGATTATATGTGCTTGTATTTGTTTACGATTATGTGTATGGGAACATGAAGGCCATGGAGCCATCTCTCCAGCCTAGAGGCTGTTCGTTTTCTTGATGCTTAGGTTTTGTGTATTCCAGACATCAATCCCCTGTCAGATGTATGGCTAAAAAAAAAAAAAATGTTCTCTCATTTTATAGGCTGCCTCTTCAGTCAGTTAAAAGTTTCCTTTGCACTACAGAAGCTTGTCAATTTCATGAGGTCCTACTTGTCCATTGTTGGGCCTTATTCTTACACAGCCAGAGTCCTTACCTGAGCCTGCATCCTGATATATACTAGCTTACTCTTTCTTCTGAGGGTTTCAGAGTTTCCAGTCTAACATGGTTTTGCTCCATTCAGAGTTGGATTTTTCTATCAGTTGTGAGAAAAGGGTCAAGGGTCATGTTTGTAGATGTGTCAAGGTTAATTAGTGGCTCATTCTCCATCCTACCTGTGCTCAGAGCAGCATAAATGACAGTTATCTTCCATTTTTCCATCTCCAAAACAAATCCTCTGATCCTGTAGAGCAGGCAGGGACACATCATCACTATCCATTACAACCGGTTCAGCTGGCAAGAGCTACTGGGGATGTGCAGGCCATCTCCCTGTGCGTCTCCTAATACACAAGAGACCACAAAAGGCAGAGAGGTGGTAATTTAAGATATATAATAAATAAATACTTTTTATGAGAGAAATTTTACCTCAGAGAAGACAAAAACAAAGCAATAGACGAGGGCTTAAATGAGAGAAAGGAGAACCAAATAGCTGAAGCTATATAAATGAGTCATTCTGGACTCACAGAGAAAATAAAGGGAAATTGAAATTTATTGAGAAATAATGATGGGGCATGCACAAACTGTGCCCCAGGGCCATGAGCTAGAAAAGAAAGTTACTATGAATATCATAAATCAATGAATAATTTCAAAAATAGAGTATGCTTTATACTTTCAGACATTTATTAGGTTGATGTACTTGGGGTCTAGTTTTCTCTGGGTTATGCCATTCCAGGATCCCCCCTTATTAAAACCCTCAGAGCCAAAAACAAAAACAAAAACAAAACATGAGGCACTTTTTAATTTCTCCTTGAAGTCTCTGTCTGATACCTTTATCACAGACTTGATGCTCTAATTCAAAAGGCCTTCTTCCTGTGGCTGAGATAAAAAGTTCACTGGTGCCAGTAATGTCGTATTTACAGAGCGAGCTGAGTGGAGCTTCCCATGACTTGATTTTAGGATATTGCTACACTATCCCAAATAAAAGTGCTATTGAAAATAAGAAAAAAAAACATTATTTTTCATGGTTAAAAATGTATTGGAAAAACATACCATAAATTTACTTCATAACAGCATTTAATTGTTTCGATTGATATATTGACATACGTTTTTCTTTTATTTTATAAGTTGTATCATTAAAATTAGAAATAGGCATGCCATAAATGTACTTCCTGATTTCATAAATTTCTAGTACATTCTAGACTATTTGCTTACATTATATTCGGATGGCATTTTGATTTCTCATGTGAAAGAAATAAATAACTCCCCACTTTAAATTACGGCCAGTTACTGTGTGTGTCTCTTGATCCACCTCATAGCCAGGCTTCTCTGGATTTGCCTCCTTTGTAACACTTCATGTCATTAATAGAGACCAGATGGGGATTCCTAGGATCAATTAATTTCTGTAAAATATCCAGCCAAAACACAAATTCAGAAAGGCCGTGGCCAGATGTTATAGAATCTGGTTTGAATAGCAGGCTAAAAATGAAGCATTCCGTTTCCCCTAATGTGTTTCCAGTGCAGACTGAAAGCTTGTTGTTTTACATGAACTCAGATGGCAAAGTGAATTACTGTAGGATCCTGAGGCAGGTGGCTGACATCTTTGTGTTTTAACTAAAGAATTTATTTATTTACTTTACATCCTAACCCCGTTTCCCCTCCCTCCTCTCCTCACAGTCCTTTCCCTCCTCCTTCCTACCCCCATCCACTCTTCTCTCCTTTCTCTTCAAAGACAAAGAGGCCTCCCATGAAAGTCAATCAGCTCTGGCATATCAAGTTGCAGTAGGACTGTATGTGTCTTCTCCTTTTGAGGCCTGGTGAGGCAGCCCAGTTAGCAGAAAGGGTCCCAAAGGTAGGCAACGGAGTCAGAGACAAGCCCTAATTTTGCTGTTAGAAGTCCCACATGCAAACCAAGCAGTCCAACTGTAACAGGGTCTAGGTCAGTCCTATGCATGCTTGCTCTCTGATTGGCAGTTTAGTCTCTGTGAGCCCCCATGGGCCCAGGTTAACTGATTGTGTGGATTTTTTTTGTGGTGGTCTTGACAACTCTGACTCCTACAATCCTTCCTCCCCATCTTCCACAGGCTTCCCCAAGCTTTGCCTAATGTTTGGCTGAGGGTCTCTGTATCTGTTTCCATCAGTTGCTGAGTGTCACCTCTCTGATGATTGTTGTAGCTCCTGTCTGCAAATATAGCAGAAAATCATTAAGGTATCAAGGGTGGGCTCCCTCTCATGGAGTGGGTCCCACCATTCAATTTGGGATCATGGCAGTGTCCACGGAAGAATGATGCAGGAGGGGCTGAGATTTCTACATCTTCATTTGAAGGCTGCTAGGAGAAGTCTGGCTCCCACATGTTTAGGAGGAG
Organism: Grammomys surdaster; assembly: GCF_004785775.1. Classification (NCBI taxonomy): domain Eukaryota; kingdom Metazoa; phylum Chordata; class Mammalia; order Rodentia; family Muridae; genus Grammomys; species Grammomys surdaster. The sequence continues at coordinate 2,294,879 of NW_021604699.1, read as the reverse complement.
GGTCTTAAAGTCCACACCCACAGTGACACACTTCCTCCAACAAGACCACACCCACAAAGAGTGCCACTCTCTGGGCCAAGCATATTCAAACTACCACAGTTGGTGGATGTCCCAATCCCTCCATTGGAAGTCTTGCCTGGTTGCAGGAGGCTGCTTCAAGCTTTAGATCCCCCATTGCTAGGAGTCTTAGCTAGGGTTACCCTCATAGATTCCTGGGAATTTTCAATTATCCTAGGTTTATAGCTTTTCCTAGAGATGTCCCCCTCCCCCACAATTCCAATTGACACTGGCAGTACTCTCTCCCTCCATCTTCCTCATCTCATCCCTCCTGTTCCCATGCCCACTCTTCCCCAGCCCAGCCCCCTTGCCCTGTCACCCACAAGGTCTATTCATTTACCCTTCTCAGTGAGATTCAAGTGTCCTCTTTGAGCTATCCTTGTTACTTAGCTTCTTTGAGTCTGTGGATTGTAGTATGGCTATCCTTTGCCTTACAGCTAATATCCACTAATAAGTGAGTACATATCACATTTGTCTTTCTGGGTCTGGGTTACCTGTACAATAAAAGAACTTCTGGAGATATCACCATCTCTGATTTCAAGCTGTGCTATAGAGCAATAGTAATAAACACCACATGGTACTGGCATAAAACACACAAGATGATTATGGAACTGAATTGGAGACACAGAAGTAAATCCACACACCTATGAACTACTGATTTTTAACAAAAAGCCAAGTGGAAAAAAGAAAGCATCTTCGACAAACGGTGCTGGTCTAACTAAGTGTCTGAATGTAGAAGAATGCAAATAGACCCATATCTATCACCCAGCACAAAACTCAACACCAAGCAATCAAAGACCTCAACATAAAACTAGATACACTAAACCTGATAGAAGAGAAAGTGGGGAACAGCCTTGAATACCTTCCTTTTTAACCAAATAACTCACTCTTGCTTCTTCTCAACTTCAGTCTCCCAGGGCTCTTCTGTTCTAAACTTCTCTCCACTCAGAAATACAAAACAGATCTTACAGAGTATGCTTCCCACTTGGCTAGCACAGATGGCTTCTTGATAGTTACAGTAGGAAGTGTTACGCTACCTATAAAATTAGTTTTGTCTAATTAAGAAATGATTCCTCGACATTGCCTCAAGTTGGCTACAGGGATATAAAATCCATGTAATTAGGTAGTTACATTCCTCAAAAATATTAATATGTAAAGTAATGTATATAGACAAGGACTATGTAAAATTTTACCTCCAAGTACAAATTATATAATTTCATTTGCATATTTATAATTTGTGCTACTCCTTGTCAATTAATAATAAACGTGGGTTCTAACAACATTAACCCTTATAAAATTCTGTCAAAGATTTCTGTGAAGTATCCCTCGTTCCTTCCTCCTGTGATGCTTTTTGGGGCTGTCCAATAAAAGAGACAGAGCAAAGCCCTCTGTTAAGGATAGACACACAGTTATACACTATCTTGGTTATTGTTCTATTGCTATGACAAAACACCAAGACCCAGATAGTTTATAAAAGAAACCATTTATCTAGGGGCTTGCTTAGAGTTTCAGAAGGTTAGTCCATGACTATTATATCAGGAAGCATGTGGCAGACAGGCAGGTATGGTGCTGGAGCAGCAACTGGAGTCTACATTCTGATCTTCGGCAGAAGTCAGAGAGAGACTAGACCTGAAATAGCCCTTTGAAACCTTAAAGCCCGCCTACAGTGTCACACCTCCTCCAATAAGGCCACATCTTCTAACCCTTACAGAACAGTGCATCAACTTGTAACCTAACATTCAAAATATGAGTCTAGGGGGACTGTTCTTACTCAAACTACTGTACACAAGCATAGACACAGACAGATGGACTGATTCACAAGAAGGCCTTGAGGCAGGCACAGATTCAGACTCATACAACAGACAGACAGAGAAGATGGAAAATACAGGCACACGGGAGGTACAAAGTAGAGAATTCAAGTCTTGGCTTGTTCTTCATTAATTGGCACCCAGGAGAAATGCTTTATTTCCTTAATGTGACACTGAAGCATTGTTTGTGACTCTCAAGGATTATTATTAGTATGTTTGAACAAAACACAGACACAGAGACACAGAGACACAGAGACACACACGCACACACACACATGCATGCACACACAATGCCGTTGGATCCAGGCAAAAAACTAAATAAGAAACATTAAAAGCTGGTTTGACAGCCTCATTTACTTAGACACTCTTGATTAGACAGAACATATAAAAAAACCATCTGTGCGTGGGATTTTTTAATTTTCAGAAAATTAAATTATTAAGCCAGGTTTAATTTTAAAGTAATGTGCTTATTTCCTTTTTACTTACTGTTTACAAAAACATCATAAAAGGCCAAGTCCAAAACCCAAATAAAACATGTACTGACAAATCCAAACAGACTAGTGAGTAAATGTTGGCAGGGACACACACTGGACTGAGGATCAGAGGAGGTGAGGTGTTGAGGTGCAGCTGTGGAGACCCCACCAATCTAGGATTTTTGTATACTGGAATCATCAATCTCTACCACTGTCTTTCATTTTGTCAAAGTTAAAATTAGAAAATCGAGTTATTCATAAAAGGAAATTCAAAGAAAAATTGTTAATATAATAAGAAAATGTGACTGTCACAATGCAATACAGCCTTATTAAGATCGGCATGATCTTGTTTTGGAAATGCAAAAACATGCTTGTTTCCTACTTCTTACTCTCTGCTAGTGTCTCAGGGTTTTAGAAAAGCCCCCATACAGTCCTGGGTTATATTTTTAATTAACTTTTTTATTAAAACATGATTTCTATTTTTAAAGCTAACGTTCACAAACGAGAGAAGACATGCCACACTTGTCTTTCTGGGTCTGGGTTACTTCACTCGGGATGACTGTTTCCAGATTCACCCATTTACCTGTGTATTTCATTATTCTTAATGGCTGTCCTTTGGGTATATGCCCACGTTCTAACTGGATTTTTGAAAGCCCTCCACACGAATTTTAGCAGTTTTCATCCCCATCAGCAGTAGCACGGTATCCCTTCTACACAGACGTTTGTTGTACTTGTTTTATCTTAGCTTATCTGACTTGGGTAAGATGAAATCTCAGGGTACTTTTAATTTGTCTTTCCCTGATGGCTAAGGATGTAGGCAAAGATTCTGACCCCTCACGTATCCTGTCAGTAACTAGGGGGTAAGTTATCCTTAACCAGAGTTCCTCTCCAGTCCATTCAGTGTCTCCCACCTCCAAGGCAATTCGAAGACTCTTCAATATGGCAGTCCCACTAAAAGCCAGTATGTTCTCCTCCTCACTCAAGCAAGATGAAGACTTCTCTTCTGACCAAGCTCCTTCAAGTGTGAAGTCAGAAACACAAAGGGAATAGAAACAGCAGTCTTTGTATCAGAACTCAGAATGTTAGCAATGAAATAAGAGAGATGAGAACTTATGTGGTTGGAGTGTTGTTGTTGTTGTTGTTGTTGTTGTTGTTGTTGAAGGAAAGGGAGTAGATGTTGGATTTTTTCCAACACAGGGTCTCGCTCTCTACATAGTCCAAGCTGCCCTAACCTCACCCTTCTCCTGCTTCAGCCTTTCTAGTTGAAGAGACCAGAGGCACGAGGACATTTTCTAAAGCCTAAAATAATCCCTGACACTAGGAAACAAGTCTTTGAAAAAAATATGACAGATTGTGAGTTATGTACAAACATTTAAGGAAACTTCCCATGGGAGAACAGTGTGTAAACAGTTTCAGTTCAATAAATGGGAAAGAATAGTTTTCAGAGAATGGATGAGTAATAGGACAACAGGGAATCAATATGAGATCTAAAGCAACAGATCAGGTTTATTTTTGTTATTTGAGAAACAAGATAAAATAAAAAAGGTTTTTACAGACATAGCATTCGTGGACAAAATGAGTCTCCCATTTTGTCAGTCTCATGGTTATCCTGGAAGTGTCAATTATCCAGCACTTTCCTCATGAAATGCCTTTTCATAACAATTTTATATTACTGATTGTCCTTATAACTTCTTCTACCTTCTTGGTCTCAAATTTATGATCAAAACCTTCATTAAATCAGGTATATAGTAAAGGTCATACTGAAAGTTTGTCATTCATAAGACTACATTATTATAGAATTAAATCATACTTAAATCTTTTATTTATCTCCATGTGTATACATTGAGACATGTAGTTTACATGTGTGTATATATGTGTAATATGTGTTATATATGTATATACATACATACACACACATACATATATGTATATGATCTGCAAGTGATGGAGAACTATTTTAACTGTAAGTCCTTCTACCAAAATGTTCCTTCTTTTTTTCATCACTGCCTTGAATTCTTCTCTTTTGTACCTAAACTGTAACAATATGAATGGTTTTGGATAGAAACATATTTAGGGGTGAGGATGAGATGCCTCTCTGGTTGAGAGGGTTGATAACTCTTGAAGAGGACCTGGGTTTGGTTCCCAGCACCTACATGGCTTTTCACTAACCACTGTCTCTCTAGATTCAGGGTTTCCAATGTCCTTTTCTGGCTTCTGCAGGCAAATAGATGATAACACACATGCTTCAGGCAAACATTCATGGACATAAAACATAAGAAAATAAGATTGTAAAGTAAAAATCTTTTTATTACATAAGAAAATGTGCAAATGTATTTGCAGTGCACATAAAGAAAACCTATATGCAGAATGAATTGTTATGTGCACACACACATACACACACACACACACACACACAAACGTCATCTAAATGTGTGTTCATATTTTCTTTTTACCAAATAATATAATATTTAGTTAAAAATTTATATAAATAAATATGAAATATTTGGGGATTAAATACATCCTTAAAGTCACTAACATTGACCTTCTTGGTGTTTGCCTAGCAACATGAATAGCAAGACCTCAACTGTTAGAAAGAATGCATAGTTTATTTGCAGAGTTTCACATTTACACAGTGGAGCTTTAGATAAAACTTCATTCCTTTGCTCTGTGTGAAGTTGGAACCCAGCAGAAAACACTGATTTCAATGTTTCAAAAAGTGAGACAATATAGACATGAGAAGAAATGAGACCCTTCCAATTTCTCTAGAGTCTTATTAGCATCGTATGGGCATCACCACTCATATGCTAACAAAATCAAAAGGAAATCAGATGCATTCCAGGCCTTTACAAACGTTTCTTAGTGTTTTTGAAAAATTACATTTCTCTTTGACTTTAGACTAGCATCACTAACCAAGATTAATGCTTCTTTTTAATTGAATAATATGAAGACATATTCGAATTTCAAACATGCAATTTGACTTGATTTCTTTTTTGAAAGAAGTACACATTTTTTTTCTGTATTTTCAAAACACCAAAGGATATCCTACAGGAAATAAATTAGTTTGTAGAGAGATGAATCTCAATGCTTTAAATGCTCAGTCTGGTTTTTATCAACATAGTATACATTAACTTAAAATAATTGAATCTGCAATATTCAGAAGAAATTACCTCTTGACGGTTATAAAAACAGCCTTGAGAGTTTGTGATCTTGGTCCTCTTAATGGATAAAGGAATCTAGGAAGTGTGCTACAAACTTAGGGTTAAAAGTCACACTAAACAAAGGCAAGTAGCATGACTTGCCACCTCTACACTGGGCTCACTCTACAGGCTCAGTCAGAAGCTTCCGTATACCTCTCAGGAACCACCTGCACATGAATGACACTTCCTACAGTAGACTAGACATTCCCACATCAATAATTAATAATAATAAAAACCTCCCACAAACTTGCCTAGAGGCCCATGTGATAGAACAATTTTCTCCACTGAGGTTTCTTCTTTTCAGGTGATCCTACCTTATGTTAAGTTGACAGACAATAACCAGCACAACAGTGTGAAGTTCAAACTGGATCTAATGCAGACAATACCATCTTTTCACTAACTGGCAACATGTGAAAAAATATGGGTAGAACTCAAATTACAGGGAAAATTACATGACTCCTTCCAGTCTGAAGTGTTTTTGTGACACACCACGTTCACAGCAGTCTTATTTGTAATAGCCAGAAGCTGGAAACAACTCAGATGTCCCTCAACCAAAGAATGGATTCAGAAAATGTGGTTCATTTACACAATGGAATATTATTCAGCTATTAGAAATAAGGACATCATGAATTTTTCAGGCAAGTGGATGGAACTAGAAAATATCATCCTGAGTGAGGTAACTCAGACCCAAAAGGACATGCATGATACTCACTGATAAGTGGATATTAGCTAAAAAGTACAGACAGGATACCTAGGATACAACCCACAGACCGTAAGAAGTGTAACAATCAGAAAGGCCCAAAGAGGATGCTTCAATCCCACTTACAGGGGAAAGGAAATAATCACAGGAGGCAGAGGGAGGGAGGGATCTGGGTGGGACAGGGGAGGGGGAGGGGGAAGGAGAAGAGGATCATATATAAGAGGGAGGGGCAGGACAGAAGCCCAGAGAGCCAAGAGAATGAATGAAGATAAGCAGCCTGGGGTCGGGGGAGGTGGCAGGACTCTTTAGAAAGTACCAGAGACCCAGGAGGTGAGATACTCTAAGGACTCAATGGGGATGACTTTAGCCAAAACGCTCAACATTGAGGAAAAGGAACTCAGAGTCCACCTCCAGTAAATAGACAGGGCCTCAAGCTGAGGTATAGGATTACTAAGCCACAGTCAAAATTTCTGACCCAGAACTGTTCCTGTCTAAAAGAACTGCAGGGATAAAAATGGAGAAGAGACTGAAGGAAAGGCGGTCCAATGTCTGGCCCATCTTGGAATCCATCTCACGGAGGGACACCAAGGTCTGACACTATTACTGATGCTATGATGTGCTTACTGATGGGATCCTGGCATGGTTGTCCTCTGAGAGGCCCTACCAGCAGCTGACTGAGATAGACACAGATAGCTACACCCAACCATTGGACTGAAGTCAGGTACTCCTATGGTTGAACTAGGGGGAGGATTGAAGAAGTTGAAGGGGAGGACAACCCCTTAGGAAGACCAGCAGTCTCAACTAACCCAGACCCCAGGGAGCTCCCAGAGACTGAGCCACTAACCAGGAGCATACACAAGCTGGTCCGAGGCACCTGGCATGAACATAGCAAAGGGTTGAGGCCCCAGAAAAGGGGGAGGTCTGGTGGTGGAGAGAGCACCCTCTCGGAGGCAAGGGGGGAGGAATGGGATGAGGAACTGTGGGAGAGAAGACTGAGTAGGGTAATGGCTGGATGTAAGTAAATATTATTTTAAAAAGATTTAACTCCTAAAAAAAGATAGAGACCATAGTAAATACAGAGACTGGTTAAATGGTGTCAAATGAATAAAAGTTACATAATTCTTGTAAATGGTAATAAAGTTTTTTGGAAGTTGAAAAAAAAAGAAACAGGAAGATGATGACTGTGACAGTTGGGTTGGGTGAGGTCTTGAGATTGTCATGAGGAGAGGTTTCCAGACATATACCTTTGTGATACTTAAATTTGATAAAGTGCCTTAAACTTCGTTTTCCTCCTAGAGCCAGGGAGGCTAATATTCGTGGAGCCATTTTGATATCGCAAATAAAGTTTGGTGTTATCGAACAGACATGAACTTAGATTTAAATGAAAGAAAATGGTGTTGAAAACTATTAATAGCAATTATATCAACTGGGGCAAGGTGATGCTATTTGAATTATGTAATGCAAAGTGGACCGATAAAAACTTAACTATTACTGAAAAAATAAAGTGTTCTTGTAATAAAAGTAGCACTTCCTAAATAGTGAGACCAAATTGAATGCAAATGCATCAAAGCAATATTTCAAAGATTATACCTTTATGCATCTTGCTTCTTCTAAACACAATTGTATTTTGTGGTTTTAATATATTTTTCTTTTAAAAAGATTTGTTTTGCATATATGTGTGTATTTGTGTCTGTAAGTGTGTATATATGTGTGTATGTGTATATTTGTCTATATGTGTGTGTATATATGTGTGCATGTATGTCCATGCATTTATGTGTATATGCGTGTATGTGTGTATATGTGTGTGTGCATGTATATGTATGTATATATATGTATGAGTGTATATACATATGTGTGTGTATATGTATGTGTATGTGTGTATGTATATGTATGTGTGTGTCAAGTGTCTGTGGAAACAGAGTTACAGGCAGTTGTAAGCTGTCTGATTTAGATGCTGAGAATGAACTTCAGTCCTCTGCGAAGATAACAAGGTCTGAGAGATGAACCATCTTTCTGATCTTACTCAGTCTCTTTTCTATAATGAGTCTTTAAGAGTATCTTGTAAATTTTACATAGGCTCCTTCAGGGTTTTCTCCAAAAAACTTTTGGAAGACTCTCTTGAATTCCATCCTCACAACTCAATGGTTATCATTTTATCATAAAAGTGAACATAGGCTAAAAGCTGCCCGTCTAGAAAATCGGACCTGAAATGGGCCCCCTGTCATTTCAACTACTCTCCTCACTCAGCATTCACTTAAGAACTCGTGCTCACTGCTGTCAAGACAGGTTAAACTGGAAGAATGTAGAGCTATTTTTGAAATATTATATTCCGCACACAATATCATTGCCAAGGAATCACTGACATGTGTTAGTGATTGCTTTTACATTGTAGGCTTAAAGGTTTAAAAGATACTGAGAAACAAACAAACAAACAAACAAACAAAAAAACCAGTCCCTGGATAGTATCTGACCTATAAGATAATTGGCAAGAACTTTGGATTCTTTTCTTCCTTAAAGTCTCCGTTTCATCGAAATCTCCGCCTCGAACAACTTACATTTCAGGACATGACCACATTTTGATGTGGGTGTTGTCACCATAGTGCAGCACTCAAGATCGCCCCTGTGTCCACACATGCATTGATCACGAGTCTCACAAGATGACACCTGTGTCCACACGTGCGTTGATCACAAGTCTGTGAGTCACTGCCACTACTCAAGTCTCACATGTAGAGAATATTGCCCAATGCACTTTAGTGACTTTCACATTTCATGCAAATTGAGAACTAAATTTCATATGGTCAAATGTATTATTTTTCCTTCTAGTCAAATTGTTCAACACTTGTCATTTCTTTGGAAGGTAGATTATATGATTTGTGAGTCACTGACTCAAGTTCTATTTCTCAAGCTGTGCTAGGCTACACCATCATACTGACACCACACACACACACACACACACACACACACACACACACACACACCAATCCCCATTGCTCTCTCTGCCATATGGTCTGGACCAGGACTTCCCACCACTGAATGAGCATTGGAATCATTTGACAGGTCACTAAAGAACACACTGAGGGCAGGAGGCAAGAAAAGCTCCCATTCCCTCAAGTTCTCTGACAATGCTGCTGCCAACAGAACAGGAACCACATTTTAAGAATGACTGGTAGAATATATCCCACATCCAGGCAACAGCTTTGGGGGAGGGGTGACTGGAAGGCAGTGAGCAGGATGTAAAGTGAATAAGTAAAACCATAAAATTAAATTGAAAAAATAAATGACTGGGACAGAGTAATTCTAAATCTATTTTTCGGTGATTAGATTTTAAAATATTACTTTTAATGCTGTGTGTGTGTGTGTGTGTGTGTGTTGCATAAGAAAGCACACATGTAGAAAAGAGAGGGAAATTTGGGGGAACCCATTCTCTTCTTCCACCATGGGTTCCAAGAACTAAACCTCTCTGTCTTGTGCAGCAAATGCGTCTACCTGATGAGTCCCAACAGTTTTATTCCCAACCATATTTGTCTTCTGTGAAAAGTATTTATTTATTCAGCTGTGAAAAGTATTGGCAAAAGCAATCTACTCCGTTTTTAACTTCAATTCAAAGTATAGACAAATCAAGCTGGGCCCAGTGGTACATGCCTTTAATGTTGGCACTAAAATAGCAGAGGCAGGTAAATCTCTAGGAATTCAAAGGCAGTTTGGTCTACATCGTGAGTTTCAGGAACAAAAAGAAAACAAAGCAAATAAACAACAACAATAAAAAAACAAATGTGAAGGGCAGGCAAATTCATAACAGATGAAAAAAGAATGACATTTCCTTTTCAATTTATAATATATACATAAAAACAAAGTGAGGTGTTCAAAGACAGGCTTGCACATTTCAAACGTTGAAATAATTTAGAAATATATGAAAATAATAAATACAATTGAAAATTTTATTCTACACATTTTAATTAGCATTTAATTACCTATATTTTATGCATTCATTTATTGAATTTTAAAGTGATTTAACTTTTAAACTTAAAATTTGTATCCAAATTCATGTTTTTAAAACCAAAGAGCTTTCTATTCATTTTAAGTAGTAAAATAACACAAAAAATAAATCAACACACAAGACACCTCCTTTTCCTCTCAAAGATCTCAACTTTTGGAATAAAGACATACATGCTTAAGAAATTTGAGACAAAATGTCTATTAAACTCAAGATATTTCACATTCAGTCCAAAGCCCTTTCCAAACATAAAACACCCTGCCTCACGCCAAGTCTTGATTCCCTATGACTGCACCCTGCTAAGGAAACTTTAGCTTAGAGATGTTGCAATAATTCCTATGACAATGCAGAACTCCCTTAACAGGAAAACTGAAAACTTTTATGCAAAATTCTTGCTTTAAGAAAATGAAGGGAGAATTCTAATACGTGTTTCCGTGGCTCTCATGGCTTCCAGCCGCTGTGTTCTGTGCTCCCACACACTAGTGGAAGGTACTAGTAGGATAAGAGGAGGGCGGAGAGTCCTGATGTTGCCCCTGACACAGCTCAAATGTGTTTGCTTCAATTAGTCCTCTACAATGATAAGGGAAGAAACAACAATGTCCAGGCGTCCATCGTCGTGACAGATGACTTGAAAGAAACAGGAAAGGAAGTGGAATAAAATCCAATTTTCCCTAATCTCTTTCCTAAACCGCCACTTTGGCTTGAGACTGTCTGAATATTCTGCATGCAGTCTCATGGTGACCTAGCTTTCCCTTTCATCTGCACACAGAAAGGGAGTCTCTGAGACAAGTCACCTTCAGACTGGGCAGCCAATGACTCTAGCCTGTGCAGCACAGTCCTATTTATGTATTGCTTTTCTAATGATATAACTTTGTGGATGCTTATGTTTTCTCATTCCTTATACTGTCCTAAAACCAATACATTTCAGGTATAGAGTGTGTGTGTGTGTGCGCGTGTATAGACTGAACATAGGCCATACATATTCTATATACTCTCACCAGTGAACTTTTCCAATACATCTCCCACCCCTCTGATACCATATATCTGATATGTACATATATTATATATATTATGTATATTATATATCTGATATATATTATGTTACTGCATATTATTTATATAGCATTATATTAATATATATCTTAACGGAAACCACATGAGCAATATTTGAATGTATAACATATGCAGTTGCATATACAGGTACTTCTGAGACACTCAAAGGCTTGAATACAAGTATATCAAGTATGACCTACCAGCCCAGCTATGAAATTCGTGCCATGGTACCTATTTATAAAGATTATTGTGAGGATTAAAAGTAAGTGTATACATAGCTGGTGAGGTGGCTCAGTAGTTAAGGGCACTGGCATCTTTTCCAGAGGACCAGCACTCAATTCCCAGCATCACATCGCAGCTCAGAACCATCTCGAGGTAATTTGAGTTCTAGAGGATCAAACACCTTCTTCTGGCCTCTGCAGGCACCAGGCAATGCACATGGCATGTAGATTACATGTGGGCAAAACACTCATACACATAAAAATTAAGTGTAGAAAATATATGCCATCTATTATCCCCAGTATGCTCAAAAGTGAAAGTTTTCCCAGAATGTGAGTTACAGAGATAAACCAATCCCGGACAAGCTGGCCATCAAGTTGCATTCAAACAACTCTCAAGTAAAAGTGACAAATACTAACACTACTTCCCCCTGTGTTTTAGTTTCCAAGATAATAGTTTCATCAAATAAAACACATCATAATTTTTATTAATAGCCATCACTTTGCTATTAACTGTTAAATATTTCAAGTAAATTATAACAAATACTCTTTAAATAAACCATAAGGTTTAATGTACCTAAGGTCTAAATATCACTTCAATCATTTTAATTCTGAGAGAAGCCAACAGGGAGGCAATATAATTAAATGCCCTACTCAGTTCACAAGGCTCATAAATACTTGAAACAGCCAAACAGACTGACTGTCACATGGGAGCCTGTGAGAGCCATATGCCCAGCATTACCTGAGTCTGCACCGACACACAGGTGCTGCATCTCCTGAGACCCTGACACGTGGAAACACCGTAGATCTTTGAGCTACAGAAAACACTAGAAAACTCATTCCACCTAATTAGAAAAAAAATCCACAGCTCTGAGTCTCTAAATGAAACAAACATTGAACAGAAGTCATATTTGAGTCCTAAAACTCTAACCAGACTTTGGTCCCAAAAGTGCACTTAAACGAATTAACTGAGCAACTTGAAATGGAAATTAACTAAACAGTACTTACCGTAAAGCATCCTGTTAGTTTGCTTCTTTTTTTTCCCTCAAAAATAACTGTTTAGCATATGACCAACACAAGGTTTATTTCCTGGTTCAAAAATTTTTTTTTTCATTGTAATGTTTTTCCTTTGTTTTTGTTTTTCCAAGACAGGGTTTCTCTATGTAGCCCTGTCTGTCCTAGAACTCACTCTGTAGAACCAGGCTGGCTTCGACCTCAGAGATCTTCCTTCTTCTGCCTCCTGAGTGCTGGGATTAAAAGAGTGAGCTACCACTGCCCAGATGGTTAAAAGCATTTTAAAAGAAATTTTGTTTGCTTTGTTTTAAAATGTTAATTAATTTTTATTTTATGTGTAGTGTGATTTGCTTGCAAGTATGTATGTGTACTACCTGGATGGCTAGTGTCCTTCAGGGCCAGAAGAGGGCATTGTATTCCCTGGAACTGGAGTTATAGGATGTTGTGAGCCACCATATAGATGCTAGGAACTGAACTAGGATCTTCTACATATCAGCCAGTACTCTTAACCACTGAGCCATCTCTCCAGCTTGCTTTGGTTTTTGTTCATTTGTTTGAGACAGGGACTCATATCATAGCTCAAGCTGGCTTTGAATTCCCAGTGATTCTCTTTTTTACAGTCTTTGAGTGTTGGGATTAAAGGTAAGAGGCACCTCATCTACCTTTGAGAAGAAATGTGGTAGTTGATTTATTTTTGTTCTGTTCAAGTTTGTGGTTTTAAGCTGGAATGTGAGAAAAATCCATAACTAGGAAACTCACTTCTTATAGGTAGCACAGATTTAGAGTTTTGAAATAACAAGTGTTTAATGTGTTCAAAACCAGGCCCTCAGCAGCAATCATCTAACAAGTGTTTTAGCAAATGCTGAAAGCATAGATTAAGATCCTCCTCCAGGCTGCAAGCAGACACAGGAAGTGTAGCATGATGACATCATTATCATTTCCTGGATTAAAGGTAGCCTCAGCCACAGTTCAGATCCACCTCATGATAATAGCTTCAGTCTATCAGAGTAAATATTTTATGTGCAAAAATATGTTGGGTAATTAATCTGTGCCAAATCACACATTTACCTAGCTGCATTTCTTCAGTCACCTCTATAACAAGGTCATCCCTTGTATGTGGTGTCTTTCTATATAAAACCAATTGTGACTGCAAATAACTGCATTAAGTAGTAAGGCTGTATGTAATGTCTACAAAAATACTCAGCTTAAATCTAAAAATGCTTTCCTTGTACCGTTCCCTTTGTTACATGCTGCATAAATACCTTACTCATTCATTCCATTTAAATTGATTTTCTAAGGCTTTTAGTAACAGGTCTTATAGTAGAGGTGCTGTGTCAAGAGAGGCCCTCTATAGAACTGTGGACTCTATCAAACCATACACTATCAGATTCCACACTCTTTGTCAACACATACACAGTCATGATAACTGGTATGAGTCACATGACCAGTACAGAATTCCAACAGTATGTTTCTGGTGTTCCACACCAGGTTCTCTTGTTATTGTTGTTGTTGTTTTAAATCTTTTATTTAAAGATTTTACTCCAGACTTTATTCCCCTCCCAGTCCACCCTCCAACTGTTCCACATCCCATACCTCCTCCCTCCCCTGTTATCTCCACGAGGATGTCCCCATCACCCACCACCCACCCCACCAGACCTCTAAACTCCCTGGGGCCTCCAGTCTCTTGAGGGTTAGGTGCATCTACTCTGACTAAACCCAGACCCCACAGTCCTCTGTTGTATATGTGTTGGGGCCCTCATATCAGCTGGTGTATGCTGCCTGGTTGGTGGTCCAGTGTCTGAGAGGTCTCGGAGGACCCGGTAAGTTGAGACTGCTGGTCCTCCTACAGGCTCCCCTTCATCCTCAGCTTCTCCCAGCTTTTCTCAAATTTAACCACAGGAGTCAGCAGCTCTGTCCATTGGTTGGGTGCAGATATCTGCATCTGACTCTTTCCGCTGCTTGTTGGGTGTTTTGGAGGGCGGTTGTGATAGGTCCCTTTCCAGGTTCCTTATATCATGATCTTACTGCATCACTCAGCACTGCTCCGAAGCAGATACAGTTCGCTGCTTCTCATAGAGAAGAAAACTCAGATCCAACTAATTGAGGAGAATCACCTGTGGTTTTCCGAAAAATGGCAGTCTTACAATCTGAACCTTTGAGGCACACTTCCCTCTCAAGGTGATCATGTGTCTTGATTAATCTCTATTGCTGTGAAACCCATAACCAAGACAACTTAAAAAAAAAGAGTTTATTGTAGCTTACAGTTTCAGGGGGTTAGAGTCCATAACCATTATGGCAGGGAACATGGCAGCCTGCAGGCAGGCATGGTGCTGGAGTAGTAGCTGAGATCACACACCTGACCACAGGCACAAAGTAGAGAGAGTTAATTGGGAATGTTGTGGGCATTCGACACCTCAAAGCCCACCCCCAGTCACACATCTTCTTCAACAAGACCACAAATTTTGATCCTTCCCAAACACTTCCACCAACTGGGGGTGGTAGACTTTTTAAACATATGAGCCTATGAGGGCCGGCCTCAATCAAACTACCATGCTGTGTATCAACCAAAGTCTTTGGAATAAAAAGTGAACAACTATGTCTCTAACACGTGGAAGGTTACAACAACACAGACACCCCAGAAACAGTTAAAACAGGGGGAGGAGCCAGTGTCCCTGCCAATATTTTAGGCCTGGACCAATGCCTTATCTTATAGTCTAGGCAACAATAAAAGAGTTTCACTTTCCCTATACATGGAAGGAAAGAGAGATGTAAGTCCAGTTAGGAGCTGGTCAGCCCCACACAGCTCCAATTCCCCAAGCAAATTCCTGGACATATGACACAATGGCTTGAGCCCAAAGGCATGAGCCAAACTAAGTCTGGCTGTCCCACACAGAGCCACTAGATTTTCCCCTTTATAAGGTCAACTATTTCTACTTAGTTCCTTATCCAGATCTGCTCTCATTCAGACACTTGAGTTACTCATAGCCAGTGTACCCAAGAAACCTCAAGAGCGTTAGTCAGCCTATCATTCTGCAACCATGGCATTTAGGCCTATGGACTGCAATTAAATTACTGGCAATTTTATTACTGGAGGGGGGAGGGAAATCACATTTTAAAATGGTATTACTTGAAAATCACAGGTGCCATACACAAAGCATGTGTCCTCTGAAGTGCTTCCCAGCACAGCTCCATACTCAAATTCTAAAGACCTTTAGGTCACTGTACAAACCTGGCCTGGTGGGGATTTTCCCAAAAGGTTCCAAGTATGTGCATGACCTCTTCTCTCAGCATGTCTGAGTTTGAACTGCTAATATGGCAAACAGCTCCTAGACAGGGTTACTGCCCAACCTGTATCTAAACTCTGAGAAACCAGCAGTTTCACATGGAATTCCTTTTGTTTCCCCCCCACCCCCCCAAAAAAACACCTAGCATATGTGTGAAATAGTGAGTTAATGTTACTGTTCCTAGCTCAGGGCTTCCTGGAATAGCAATGTCTTCCTGGAATGACTACATGCAGAATGGGATGAGGAATGATTAGCCTTGCCAGATGAATGCAGACCCTCCGAGGCTTTGGGATGAGTTGACAGAAGTGTTGATTTGCTCCGAGCTGACAAGGGTTTGGAGTGAGTTGGGAACATTTGGAATGAACTGGAGTATTACACTGATTATAGCCACATCCATGCCATTCAGATGTCAGAGATGGAAATGCAAGCAGGCTGGGTATTGAGAGCTGCAAAATCAGAGTTGAAATGCTGGCTGAATTTTGATCTGGCAGTAATGTGCTTTTGCTTAGGGGAAGAGTGCAAACACCACGATACTTATCAGCAGTAATCTCTCACCACCCACTCTTTATCCCAACAGTAAGAAAACCTTGGCTTTTCTACCTTAGAGAGCCTGAGCCTGGAGCTCGTGCTGAGGACAGTAAGTGCCCCCGAGGGTGATGCTAAGGCTTCTGAAGGCCCACCCTCTTTCTGAGCTCACTGCATCTACATCCCTGTCTCTGGCTTTTCTTTTGGTGTAACCTAAACTAAGCAAGACAAGAAAGCAGGGGAAATGGTTGCATGATCTTGAAGAGACGAAAGGCTTTGAGGTTAATCTGCACAGCATCCACAACTGTCACCTCTGAGGAAAGTAACGCCTTCCTGCTTTTGGTATCATTAGACTTTGTCTAGTGCTCTGTTGACAAGAGACACTGAGTGGTGTTCTCTCCAAGCTCCTCCCCTAAAATGTGTTATTTCTAATACAATAGGGAATGAGGATGCTGGTGAATTAGCAACAGGCAATGTTCAGACCTGCTTTATGGCTTGGGATATCCGAGATGATTGTTCTCAATTTTTTATTTACTTCTTAATAGTTACAAACCCAGAGTCCTCCGTGTGGCTTTGCGGGTCCTTCCAATATGGATGAATATCTACGCCAGCTGTGCTGTTGAACTTGGCAGGGTGACCGATTGGCCAATACCTTTTTGGCAGATCTCTAAACATGCTTTTGTGGCTTGGCCTGCCAGATAACATTTTTGTACTTTTCAGTAAGAAGCACACGCTGCATGAGGCTGGTTGAGCAGATAGAAACCCACAGGCTGGAGCCATGGCCAACCAAACGGAACTCAGCTGACAACCAATATGTCTGTCACTTTTCTGTTACTGTGGTAAGATACCTTGACAGAAGCAACTTAAGGGAGAATGGGTTTATTCTCCTTACAATTCCAGAGAATACAGTCCATCATGATGGGGAAAGCATGGCAGGTGGAGCAGAAGATCACCCTGTCACGTTACATGGCCCAGAAGCAGAGAGGGAAGGGAGGCTGGGCTGTAAAATCTCCCTGCTCTCAGCGACATTTTTCCTACTGCAAGACTCCACCTCCATAACCTTCCCAAACAGATCTGGAGAGTAACTGTTCAAACACATGAGCCTACATTCCACAGTCAAAGCATAGATCCATGATAGAAGAAAAGTATTTATTACTATAAACCCGAATTTGAAATGTTTGCTATGTAGCAAAAATGAATATGAGGATTACATGTTTTAAAGTGTGTCATAGTTTCCTTTCTGAGCTGTTCCCTCGTGGCAAACAAGTTAGGAGAGAAAGGGTTTATCTTAGCTCAGAATTCCAGGGTTCAGTCCATCTTAGCAGGGAAATCCAGACAGTGGGAATTTAAAACACCTGGTCACATGACATCCATAGTCAGGAGCATAAAGAGAAATGAACAAATGCATGCTTAATGCTTGGGTAGTTTTCTTATCTCTACACAGTCTGGGCCCCTGAACTAGGAAATGGTACAACTCGTGTCAGGGTGGATCTTTCCACACCACTTAAGATGGTCTCCATAGACAGTCCCACAGGTCAAAGTGACCTAGATAATCCCTCATTGTGTCCCCTGGAGCCTTTCTCCAAGAGTCTATGCTATATAAAGTTGACGATTAAAACTGTGCATCACAATATGTAAAATAATGGTTGGTCGTGGTTAACCATAATGATCACAAAAGCTCTGTATGCCACATTACGCTATACGCAAATGTAACGTTCAGTCTAATAGTGGGTGTGAAGTGCTGTGCCACACTGTCTATATAAAAGATGTTACATATTACATTTTTTCTAAACCAAATTAAAGCTTTGAGTACCAGGTCTTAGGAATGATAAAAAGTTCTTCTTTCATTTGAATAATACAAAACACCTTAGGCTTGGCTTACACAGTTTTAAACAAGGAGAAAACTGGGGTTTTAGCCAATTTAGAGATGTTAAAACTGATTCAAAAATTATGTTTTGCTGGACACCTAAAGTTACAAAATATGACTAACATATGCTACATTACTAGAATCTAAGGAAAGGTATGCTATATTTATATTCCTAGGTAAATAAATTAAAATTTGAATTATGAAGTTTTACAAGGCTATTTGGAAGTAATGGTGTTCTTTTTTAAAAAAATGAAAGCATCTATCACCATTTTAATCTAATGTACCCTTAAAAATATAATCATGGTAGCATAAAAAGTGGAAGGGGATTTGCCTGCTTATATGAAACCAAAAAAAGACAATATTTTTGGTTGGTATCTCAAAGACAAGTAGAAAATATCAAAGAAGGTTTGGTCAAGCCCTAAGATACATACAATCACAGATGTGCGGGAGAGGTATTAGAGGAAGACTAAGTCTGCTTTTCCTTGCTACCTCTTGTATTCCCTTGTGTTGTTGCTGAAGTCTAAAACCACAGGGGAGAAGCAAGCACTCATAAGCCTAAAGGATGAGATATGTTAAGAGCACAACTACCTGGCTTTTAGGGGCCATCAAAACCACAAATAATTAAAGAAAAGACCACTGGGCAGGGGCTTAGTTTAATGGATCAGTTGCCCGTGCTCAGTCACCAGGATCTGAAAAACAACATTAACAACAACAACACATTGTAAAAAGCCAGAAGACATTCTAAAGATAAGGTCAGGAGATTTAAAATAAAGATCGTGAAGAGAAGATGCATTTATAAGGAAGGGAAGAAATTTGAGAGGTAAAACAGTCAGTATGTATAAGAATTGGTAAAAGAAGCCTATTGCAGATCATGATAAGGGAAAGAGCAAAGACAGCCCTAAAGACATGAAGAGAATTTGCCTCTGCACCATAATAAAACCTATACATACATTGTAATTAAAATAACAATAGGAAGAAAATTCTAAAATCCAACAAAAATACATAGTAACTTGAAGAAATAAGCATCAACTTATTCAAGGCCAAAGCCAAGAACGTGAGAAGTCTGTGCAAACAGGACTTCTGAGAGTATTGCAGAAGAGAAACTTGGAACATCTTCTGTAGGTGATCCTGAGGACTGAACACAGGGGCTTGCACATGATAAGCCAGCATTCTCCCAGTCTGCTGCTCCCCAACCCATAGAATTTAGAGGTTTGTTTCTAACCTGAGATGCAGCCAAATCTAGAGGTATGGTATACCCTGTCAGGTGTACATGCAGCTTCAGAAAGTCCATCGTCCTAAGTCCCAGGTGGAAATGTAGGAACACTGTTCTTAAGAACAAATGAATGCAGGGGATTCTGTATAGAAAAGGTCAAAGGCTGTGGTTTCACTAGTTGCTACCTTAGAGAGAGAAAGAGAAGGAGAAAGCCATTACCAGAGCGAAAGAGGCAATCTCTTCATACAAGTCTGCATTCTTGTCAATAACTGACATGTCCATAATTGCCCTTATTAAAACTTTAAATTCCAAGCTAGACATGGTGCTGTATGCCTTTGATCCTGGCATTTAAGAGGCAGAGGTGGACAGAGTGCAAGGCCACCATGGTCTGTGTATACAGTGAGTTCTAGAACAGCCAGGGTTACATAAAAACCCTGTCTCAAAAAAAAAAAAAGCCACCAGTATATAGAACTAGAATTCTTACAGGGGTGTGCGAACATACTAAAACACAGTAGTCCTCCAAGCTGGATTGTGAACATGGATATTTTTTTAACAAGAGAAGGGTCTGCACCAAAAACTACCTAATAGTGGTGTTGGTGATTGTGCTTAGTTAGGTTAACATGATTTTCAGTAGTCTTGACTTGATATGCACTTTCCCAGCAGATTTGGAAACACAATGGGGTGGGAGGATGCTGGTTCTTAACAGGCTTTCTTTTTTTAAAATCCCTTTTGATTTAATTCAGTACAGAGGCCATGGGATGGGCCTTCCCTCTTCATCAATCCTCTCAGCAAACAGGCTCACGGATAAACTACATTAAATGTTTCTAATATTTTCTGCCGGTCCTGGTAGCTGAAACCACAGCACTCAAGAGGCTGAGGCTAGAGGGTTACTATGAGTTCGGGGCTAGCCTGGGATATCTAAGGGGTTCTAGGATAGACTGAGTCACAGGGTGTATTAAAAGAAACACTCCAAACTTCCTGCCCTGCCACTCCCTGGACAGGCTTCACCAGCCCCATAGGAGCAGACAAGGGATTGACAAGAGCTCTAGAGTGGGACTTGCTGGGACATTACTGGTAGCCTACAGATATCTGGGAAGCCCTCTTGCCTGACTGAATGAGGTTAAGCACTGGGGGTTCCTGCGAGGAGATCTCCTCATGAAGGGCTGATGAGGTCTTAGGCCAGGACTCCACTTCCTCGTGCTTTCTTTTATTATTGAGCGGCATCAGGGATGCTGGCTGTACTTGGCTTCTGCTTCACCAGAATATCACACTCTGTCTTGAGCTGAATTATATCCCCCAAAGTTCATGTTTTGAAGCCCCCAGCTTCCTGAGGCACTTGTCTTTTCCTCCCTAGAGACAGATGTTCTGTCCCTTTCTCAAGCCTCTGTTCAACAGAAGGACATGGGAAGATGGGTCAGTTCCACCGTTAGATACTGTCATAGCCGAGGATGGGAAATGTCTCTGGAAAGGACGGAGTGCTCTGTGCCAAACAAGGTTCCAGGCTTCAGGGGACAGGCAGAGCGGTGTCCTGGTCCCAGGTCCTCTCAGTCCACATCAAGTCACCCAGATTGGATGTCAGCAATTGTCTCACCCACTCTAGAAACACCTCTGGACTGAGCACAGGTCTCAGCTTATTCTTTTGATGACAAAGAAAAAGAAAAACATTGTGGCTGTCAAAACTGGCTTCAAACATCAAATGGGAATTTCTTAAGTTATCCACATGAGAACCATCTGTGGTTCTCACAGGGGCAAAACTTCAACGCTGTGTTCCGAGACCTCTGTCCTTCTCATGCCTAGCCCCCTTCTAGCAAGACACATGAGTCACAAGAGTGATTTCCATATGTAGTTAGGGTGAGGCAGGGAAAGAGGACAGAAAGGAAGATGTGCCCGGCACTTATAAACACTGTCTCATTTAATTTTCTAAAGAAATGGCACATTCCAGTGTTGCCATTTTGTCAAAGAAATTGAGGGTCAGAGAAATGGTGTGGCTCTCCCCTGGGTCACTTAGCTAGGAAAAGGTGGGCTCAATATTGAAAGCCAAGTCTTCAGGGGCTGTGGAGAGAGGGAAAGTGCCAGGTGTGCACTGATAGGCATGATGTAGGTTGTAGTCCACTGGAAAGCACACATCCCATCTAACCAGTCTTTTTTCTTTTATGGAATGCATTGTACAGGCCAAAAGGAATACTCCTATTAAATCTTTAATCTGCAGGCATTACTTTCTCCAGATACATTTCCCTGGTATTTTCTTTACTAAGTCCTTTGTGTTTTCTTTAATTGCATATAGAGTGCATACACTATTATCTGGATATTGTATTATAAATACCTCCATGGTTAAAAAAAAATTCTCTTTTAAGTATCAACTTTACATAAATCTCCACCTCATACTGCATTAGCTGGAATATCCAAGGCTATAGAGCATAGAGTGTAAAGACTTTATAGAAGAACTATGATTTGATATCAGTCCTATTCATAAGTGTGTAGTTTTATGTCATTGTCAACCTTTGGAAATTCCTAACAATGGGGCAGAAGTTACTTTCTGAAACCCCACAGTTTGGAGGAAATGGAAATTCTGTTGTAAATACGAACACAAATGAATCCTGTAGCTTTCTGATTGACTGGCTCACTAAGACCCTAACTCTCACTTGTCACGAATAGACACACATCAACACAGAAAGCTAACCCTCACCAATGCGTCCTTCTGTCATCTGCTGCCCCCTACTGGGATGAAAAGATAAAGCAGACAGTGTCCAGAACTCCCACTGAAGCAGCAGGGAAAGCTGCTGGCTCTGGAGTGGTCCCAGTGGTGTGATAAAAACATGCCAAGTCACAGAGGAATCAAGATACAGGCTTTCTGATCAGAAAAAAATAAAATTAAAATAAAATTTAATAGTCAAGGCGATATGACACGTAAGAAGTCAAATGAAGCGCAGCTGAGAGAAAGCCGAGATACGGCCCTTCGTTAGAATGAAACGTCCTTCTTCGTCTCTTAGTGAAGGTGTTCGTTCTACAAAAAGCAGTGTACAGATTCAATGCAATCCCAATAGAAATTCCGACAATGTTCTTCACAGAAATAAAAAAAAATCCTAAAGTTAGTAAGGAATCAAAAACTATTGAGACTCTTTTCTCTTAAAAAGGAAGTGTATGTGTGGTGGGGGGGGCCTCAGTTTACCTTGTTTTCTACAGGCACACTGTGAATTAGAAAACCTCTCTGTGATTTACAATGTGGACGACCTGGGACTCATTTACCTTCCTTAGGAAAGAATCAGTTAAACTGTCTCACAATGACATCTGCACATCCCTGTTTTGTGGCTTCCTGTAAATTGTAAAACCAGGTGGGAAAAAAATCGCCTCCCTTCCTTCCTCCCTTCTCCCCTCCCCCAACCTCCATTAAGCATGGATCACAGAGAAAGGATATTTGAAAATTACTTTGAGTTAATGTCCCTTTTCTTTTTACGTGGATGCCTGAGTTAAGACTATTATTTCAGGTTTTAAGCTGAAATTCAGGGAACTGGGGAGGACTTCTTTCCTGTGGTCTTGTCCAAATGCAGTGTGAGTTAGAGAGTTATTGGTGCTAACCAGCCATAGCATCCAGCACTTACAAGAGACTAATTCTGAAGGCCCTTTCTTTTTGGATTCATCTGATCAAGTTCTGAGCAATCCTATTTTAAAGGTTCTTGGGACACAGGAGGTGGAATGACAGCTCAGTGTCTGACAAGGTTTTCAAGCCAGATGAGGGTATCTACGAACTAGACCTGGCACTGTAACATCTGGCTGCTTGTCCACGATTCCTTATTGTCTCCAGCATATTAAAGAGTGAGCATGTGGTGCAGACTCCCCCATAGTGTAGAAGATCTCTTTTAAAAGGAGAATAGGGTGTTCAGAAACATGCAAAGATTAGTGCTTCAAAACCTTTGAATTTATCTTGCAGGCTAGAGAGTTCAAGAAATCCTTTGCCTCAATTGATATTTCCCCCAATGGGGATTGTGTTAATATCAATCTTAGGTTAGATTCCTTCTTGGTCAGAGTATACTTCTTATTAGTCATGTTAGATGAGATCAAATACTGAGTAAAACGGAATAATTTTTAGATATGTCTGTGTTTTCTTCTTCAAAGAAACTTTGTACTGTGCCAATGTGACACACAATCGGATGCCCCTTGGCACCATCAAACCTGTCTTTTCCAAGAGGGTACTAGAAGGAATTGTGTAGGCCTTCTACCCCTCTCCCTGAGGTTGGCTAGGGCAAGCCTTTTCTAATGTCCCCCCTACTTGCACAATGCATAGTTCTCTGGCCCTGGCTTTCCTAGTGTAACTTTGTTTCTGTCATAGGGACGAGAGGACTCTCCACAATGGCTTGTTCCTTCCTTTGGTTGCCTGTAGGAGACTAAATGGCAACTGCAAACAAAGCAGCTTACTTACTAACTTACTTTCTTTTTTCTCTTTAGTTGTATCTGTTGGGAACACCGTAGAGACAGTTTTTTCCAGTTGAGAAGGCTTTGTCTCAGAATCTACAGATTTGGAAAAGGACTATTATCTCTAAGAAATAGATATCATGAGTGCCCTGATATATAATAAAGTCTTCAAGGATGTTATCTAGTTACCATACTATATAAATTATTTCTTAATTACTTAGCCTATAGTTTTGTCACCAACATTAACTTAGAATAAACTTTTTACTATATATTTTTCTTATACAAAATTTTATTTTTATTTTTTTGCCAAAGTATATTATTACTTAGAACTTTGCTTTCTATTAATTATTAATTTCTTTGGACTTATTTCAGGGTTTTTTTTTTCCTAAACTACATTTTGAAGCCAGCATGGTGTCCATTCAAGGGGCAGAAGTAGGTGGAGCTTTGTGAATCAAAGACCAGCCTGACCTAGATAGTGAATTCCAGGCCAGCCAGGGCTATGTAGAGTAATCTTGTCTCAAAAATAAAGTAAATTACATTTTGAAAAACTATCTTAAAAGAATTTCAGACCAATTTCCCTTATGAACACTGACGTAAGAAGGCAATAAAATACTCATAAAGTGAATCCAAGAACACATCAAAAGCAACTTCCACCACGATCAAGTAGGCTTTATCCCAGAAATGCAAGGGTAGTTCAATATATAAAACTCCATCAACATAATACACTATCATAAAGAAACTGAAAGAAAAAAACCACATGATTATCTCATTAGACTCTGAAAGAACCTTTGACAAAATCCAACACCCCTTCATGATAAAAGTGTTGAAGAGATCAGAAATACAAGGCACATTACCCAAACATAATCAAAGCATATATTGAGGCAATAGTCAACATCAAAATAAATGGAGAGAAACTTAAAAACAATTCCACTAAAATCTGGGATAAGCTGGGCGGTGGTGGCGCACACCTTTAATCCCAGTACTTGGGAGGCAGAGACAGGCATATTTCTGAGTTCAAGGCCAGCCTGGTCTACAGAGTGAACTCCAGGACAGCCAGAGCTACACAGAGAAACCCTGTCTCGAAAAAACAAACCCCCCCCAAAAAAAAAATCCGGGATAAGACAGGACTGCTCACTCTCTCCACATCTATTCAACATAGTACTTGAACAAGACCAATAAGACAACTAAAGGAGATCAAGGGGTTACAAATTGGAAAGGAAGACATCAAGGTATTGCTATCTACAGCTGATATAATTATATACCTAAGTGACCCCCAAAATTCTACCAGAGAACTCCTATAGCTAATAGACAACTTCAGCAAAGTAGCTAGAGACAAAATTAACTCAAAGAAATCAGTAGCCCTCCTTTATACAAATGATAAACAGGCTGAGAAAGAAGTTAGGGAAACAACACCCTTCACAATAGCCACAAATATAAAATACCTTGGTGTAATTCTAACCAAGCAAGTGAAAGATCTATATAAGAACTTCAAATCTTTGAAGAAAGAAATGGAGGAAGATATCAGAAGATGGAAAGATCTCCCATGCTCATGGATCTGTAGGATTAACATAGTAAAAATCCTATCAAAAGCAATCTACAGATTCAACACAATTCACATCATAAT
Organism: Grammomys surdaster; assembly: GCF_004785775.1. Taxonomy (NCBI): domain Eukaryota; kingdom Metazoa; phylum Chordata; class Mammalia; order Rodentia; family Muridae; genus Grammomys; species Grammomys surdaster. The sequence goes on along the minus strand of NW_021604699.1, from coordinate 2,269,442 downwards.
TTCAGCACAATTCTTAAGAGACCTTGAAAGAACAAGACTCAATTTCATAAAGGAAAAACGAAAACCCAGGATCGCTCAAACAATCCTGTACAATTTCACATCTGACCAAGGGCTGATATCTAAAATACGTAAGTAACTCAAGGAACTATAGACATCAACAAGTCAAATAATTCAGTTTTTAAAATGGGGTACAGATATAAACAGAGAATTTTCAGAGGAATCTCTAATGGCCAGAAAGCACTTAAAGAAATGTTCAACATCCTTAGTCATCAGGGAAATAAAAATCAAAACGACTGTGGGATTCCATCTTACACCCATCAGAATCGCTAACATCAAAAACTAAAGCAACAGCTCATGCTGTGGAGGATGTAAAGCATGGGGGACACTCCTCCATTGCTGACAGGAGTGCAAACTTATACAATCAATTTGGAAATCAATTTGGAGGTTTCTCAGAAAATTGAGAGTAGTTCTACCTCAGGACCTAGCTATACCACATCTGGGATATACCCGAAAGATGCTCTATCATACCACAAGGACACTTGCTCAACCATATTCCTAACAGCTTTATTTGTAATAGCCAGAAACTGGAAACAACCCAGATGTCCATCAACTGAAGAATGAATAAAGAAAATGTGGTTCGTTTACACGATGGAGTAGTACTCAACTATTAATAACAATGGCACAATGAAATTTGCAGGCAAGTAGATGGAACTAAAAAATATCATCCCGAGTGAGGTAACCCAGACCCAGAAAGACAAGCATGGTATGTACTCACTTATAAGTAGGTATTAGTCATAAGGTACAGGATAACCATGCTACAAACCACAGATCCCAAGAAGCTAAGTAACAAGGAGGGCCCAAGGAGAGGATAGTTGAATCTCACTGAGAAGAAATAGACTAGACATGGGGGTGGATGAAAGGAGGGGATTGGGTGGAGAAGGGTTGAGGATGGGAACAAGAGAAATTAGGTGTGGGGATGATGGAGGGAGACTACTGGAAGAGACAACTGGGTTGGGAAAGGGCATCTCTGGGTCAAACTATAAATCCAGGACAATGGAAACTCCCAGGAGTCTATGAGGGTAACCCTAGCTAAGACCCCTAGCAATGGAGGATCTGAAGGCTGAACTGGCCACCTGTGACCAAGTAAGACTTCCAATGAAGGGACTGGGACACCAACCCAGCCACAAAACCTTAGACTCACAATTTGTCCTGCCAATAAGATGTGCAGGGGTAAAAGATGGAACAGACTTTGAAAGAAGGGCCAACCAATGACTGGTCCAGCTTGAGATCCATGCCACCCTGACACTATCAATGACATTGTTACACTTGCAAACAGGAACCTAGCACAACCTAGAGAGACTTAACCCAGCAATAGACAGAAACAGACTCAGAAACTCACAGCCAAACATTAAGTGGAGTTTGGAGAATCCCGTGGAGGAGGCAGAGAAAGGACTGAAGGAGCCAGAGAGGACACTACAAGAAAACCTACAGAGGTGGAGCATAGAGTCAAGGGTTTTGTCCTTTTGACAGTGTCTTTTGCCTTAAAGAAGGTTTTCAATTTCATAAAGTCCCATTTATTAATTGTTGATCTTAGGGCCTGAGCTGTCGGAGTTCTTTTCAAGAAGTTATCTCCTGTGTCAATGCTTTCCAGGTTATTCCCCACTTTTTTTCTATCAGTGTATCTGGTTTTATGTTGAGGTCTTTGGTCTACTTGGACTTGAGTTTTATGCAGGGGGATAGATATCGATCTATTTGCATTCTTTATAAGCAGACACTCAGTTAGATTAGCAACATTTGCTGAAGATGCTTCCTTTACCCTACTGTATAGTTTTGGCTTCTTGGTCAAAAAGTTTTACTAACCATAATTTGCAGTGAAGACACAAGAAGTCATTTATTTGCCACGTATCAATTTTAGAATGAGTCATACTTATCAATAGATCCAAACATATATTGTTCCTTTTTATAGATTTTAAGCTTAAGCAAATGTTTAAATGCCATCCTGAGACAATGGCTGTGTGAGTGAGGTATTTTGGCATTAGAATAGGACTGCTATTGTCTCATGAAGGGTGAGTAGAATGAAGCCACTGTTAACGCTCAGCTACAATCTATCTCACCACAAGTAGATAAGGAGTCAACCATAACAAGCCCCAACTGCAGTCTTAGGGGCGCCTAACACTCCCACAGAGAACTCCACACTTGAGTTAGCAGACCCAGGCTATGACCCATGACATGACAAATAGCCAATCCCAAGAAGAAACTATGCACCTTACGAAACTCATTCACAATGAGCTGTCTGTCCATCTAACCATTTAGATGTGAGCCTCATATAGATGACCCACCTGTGTTGGCTAGTTCTTTTTTCCCCCCAATATTTATAAGCTGCATGCCTAGATTGGGCAGATTTCCCGCTACACTACTCTATTCCCCAGCTATAAGATCCCTTTTCTACTTTTGGCTTCTCCAGGCCATGTGGTTCTGCTTCATCTACTTTCCATCTCCTCTTCCTCTATTCTCTAAAACCTCCAGCCCCACCTTTCCCTTCTGCTGCCTGAGCACAGGCTCTAGCCTTTATTTGACCAGTTTAAATGGGGAGAAGGCTCACATGAAATCACCTGAGTACATGATCTACTCCTCATTGGGGCAGCCTCTTCAGGAAGCAGAATTAACACTAGAATACAAACAGCACCAGGGCAACCCACAACATTCCTCCCCCACCACCACCACCTTTTTTCCAATTAAAAGGCTTTTTTTTTTTCAGATATAAACTGACTGTGGTGGCTAGTTTTATATCAACTTGACACACCTAGTCATGTAACAGGGAGCCTCTACTGAGAAAATGTCTCCATTTCTCAAAGATCAGGCTCCAGACAAACCTGTAGGGCATTTTCTTGATTAGTGATTAATATGGGAGGGCCCAGGCTCTTGCCCTGGGCTGGTGGTCCTGGGTTTTATTAAAAAATAAAATAAAAAATAAAAATAAAGGCAGGCTAAAAAGCCATGAGGAGCAAACCAGTAAGCAGCATTCTGCCAGGGCCTCTGCATCAGCTTCTCCTTCCAATAGTAACCCTAACTAAGACACCACCCAATGGCACCTAAACTTTTCCTGTTCATTAATTTTTGAGTTTGGACCAGAACTTCTTCACATGGGAATTCCCAGAACCAGTTCTAACTCAACCTGCTTTCTCTACTGTAAGCTACTCTGCCCACAACTGGGTCCAGATCCACGTGGAGCTGTACTCAGGATCCTAGTTAGAGCCCTCCACAGCCAGTCCCCCTCACCACCACCTGCTCATCTATCAGCCACCTCACCCACTTTGACAGTCTATGACAGGACAGCTTGGAGTCTGAGCCAGAACTTTAGGTAGGGACTCCCAAAGCCAGATCATACCTGCAACTGTGTGCCACCAGACCCAATGCTGGGTCCCAGGAGAGCATGGAGACTGACCCAAAACCCAGTTAGAAACATCCAAAGCCAGTCCCCTTTTTTCTTACTTGTACAACTATCGACCACCATGTTGATCTGGTGCTACTTGAAGTCTGAACCCAAAGCACCAGAGTGGCCCCAACACTGAAAACCAAGGATCATTAGGCTGACTCACAACCTGATAAAGATCCATACACCCACCCAACAAAGGTGAGATATATGTCTACCAAGAACCACCACAATGACCTACATCCAGATGCCTACATCCTATCACAAAAGTACAAACATCATGGAAGTTGGAGCCAATGGTAGTTTGGAGCAGCTCAGTCCACGGTGACCAGAGTGTGTGCACAAGACAGCAGAGCAGAAAGCAGAGGGCAGCCATAACTATGACTGAGGCTAGAAGTTATGTTTCACCAGCCAGGGCCCACCTGCAGGTAGGTTACCTAGTTCAAACACATGAGCCTATGAGGGCATTTTATACATACAACATCATGTTTGACATTGAAAAGGTCTAAAATTCTCAGAAAATGAAGTAAAGCAAGCCCTTCACCCTGTATTAGGCAGTATTCTATAAAACAGAATCAGTAGAATTTATGTTACAAAAGGATTTACTTGACTGGCTGATGTAATACAGATAATAGTCCAACAATGGCTATATGCAGGCTGGAGGCAAAAATCTTATGAACCTCTTTTCCTCTAAGAGTCTCTAAGTCAAAGTAGGGTCTCAGGTCTCCTAAATCAATGTACTATTCTCTTAAGTTTCTAATTATTAATACACAATCATTATTCAAAACCAAGTATATAAATAAGTAGTGAATCCCCAAGGGCCACTGGATAAAAATCCAGGCTTACTATACTAATACTGATAGTTTCAGTCCTACATTGCATCACTGTCCTGGGCTCTCAGCGGGTGACTAAACAAGGTATAGTGGTCCATGTCTGTATTTGAGGAGCAGACTGAAACTTCAACCCAGGTAATAGGCCCAGCTTCCGGATGGACTATGCAGAACTGAGTACCCCATTGAAGCAACTTGGAAAGATTTAAATGGGCACGTGGAACATATGAGAGCAAGACAACACCTTTCCTCTGATGTAATCATATGGAGACCTTTGATGGGACCACTGGTAACCAGCTGTTTTGAAAATTGTCAACAAAACTGAGACTTCCAAGATGGAAAAAGAACTTTCCAACACCAAGACTATAGGCAACGTTGACTCATGCTTGAGTGTTTATTAAAATAATTAGGCTAAATAATCTGGGGGGGGCATTAAACACTTGTGACATAAAAAGGTAATTCTACTTGTTTTTACTAAAACTCCCTGTAAATCTCTGCCAGCGTGATTACTGCTTGCAGGGAGGCTTACCCACAAGCAAAACTGAAGGCTGGTTCAACAACTTTAAGGCAGGGCAGGACTCTGTCATGGACAAGGGGTTTAGGGAGGACCAAATGCAAAATGCTAGACAATATTAGCAACCTGATAGCTTGGCTAAAGGCAGATCTGAGGACTTTTAAAGCAACATTGATGATATTCTAGGGAACTGGATTTTTTATTTATTTTTACCAACGACCTGAAGACTTTGCCTTCCAATCAAATGCTTTATAGGTTCCATGAGAGCAGATGTTGTGCTGAGGTGTGTTGTGGTAACTGCAGTCTCCTGAGCTGCTTTCTTTCCTTTACCATATGGAGAACAGTCCCAAACTAAGTGGTTTTGCACAGGGGATATAATTCCTATCAAGAAAGACCCATGGACACATCTTTATAAAAATGTTATATAACACTATACATGCAAATATTGGGAATGTTTATCTTTAAGTAGAATAATATTTTGAATTTGTGTTTTTCTTCTTTGTCTTTTCTAGGCTTTCAAGGGAGTCCTGTTAGTTTTTGTTTGGAGAAAAACTTAAGAACTAAATGTGATGGCACATGCCTGTCACTCTATACTTAGGAAGCAGAGGAAGACAAGTTTGAGACCAGTTTGGCGAGAGAGTAAAATCCAGTCTATAAAAATGAAAATATTTCAATAAAATACTATATACTTCCATAACTGTAAAAGGCTTAATATCAAAACAGAAAAATATTAGATATCAAAATGATTTCCCCATCCACTTTGAAGTGAAAAATGATGTCCCTACCTCTTCTCAAGTTCAAGATATGAATAGAAAATTAAATAATTAGAATGCCAATTTAGATTTCACAAATATCTTGTACAACAATCTTTAATGTTTTATTAGAATTAGCTATCAAAGACATTGCACCTTTCAAGTCTGTGACTCAATTTAACGATGTTCAACAGTGGTTTTATTATGCTAATGCTTGATAATATTCAACAGTGAATTCAATTACTTCACATCAACGTTTGTCAATACATTATTAACAATTCTTAAATATCTTAAATCAACCAACCTAGATGTACACAAGGCTTACTCTCAACTCTTCTGAGGGGACATGAAGACTGAAAGAAACCTAGGCCCTGAGTCAAAGTGTCTAACCCACAACTACTATATCATCACTGGTGAACTCATAGGTAGGCACTTCCAGGTTGAGAGGCGCAGGGCCCTTCCTGATCCTGCCTGAGGCATCATAGTGTGACCCATGGCAGGGGCAATAATAACCACCAAAATCTCCTGCGTTTGCAATGGGTACACAACCAAGATGAGTGCAGACACCTATCAGAATAACCCATTCAGGCTTCTTTACGCGATCTAAATCATGCTGTGGGTCCCTTAACTGGGACACTTCAACTGCAGCTTCCTGGTCAATCTCCTTCTTGGTTCTATGGCGTACAAACAGAGGCTTGCCTCTCCATTTAAAAGCCATGTTCTTTCCTTCTGGAATATCAGACAACTTGATCTCGATCTTCGACATGGCCAGTACATCAGCAGAAGCACTCATGCTGGAAACGAACTGGGTGACCACATTTTTGGCTGCGTATGCAACACCCACAGTAGTTGTTGCTGTTATCAAGTAAGAGAAGCCTTTTCTAGCCTCACTGCTCTCTTTAGAAGACTTTGTGCTATCGAGAACTTCAGCGCGACGATAGTCAGAGAAGTCGGGCACCTTGACATCTGTATGGGAATAACGAACAGAAGCAGGAACTGCAAAACAAACAAGTAAAAAACAAACAAACAAACAAACAAAAAACACAATTAAAAGTATGTCCTGAAAGGGGTACACATTAGCAAAGATTTTTGAGTTATATGGCAAATAACACAATAAACAGATATTTAATTAAAAAAAAAACAATTGCTTAGATAAGACTATCCAACTACACTAATTAAACTTAGTTCACCTAACAAGTTGCTGTGTGATCATCTCAAGGCAAAGGCCTAGCCTTCTATCTCTGCTATGTGCTTCCTGCAAAAACAACTGGCTAAAGTTTGTAACATACTAATTACAAGACAACAAATCCTGTGATTTGTTGGTATACTTTATAGAAAACGTAAGGATTGTTAATTTCGGATTCCAGAGCATAAATTGATATTACTTTATCTTCAAAGAAAGCCTCTAGTGTCAGAGAATAACAACTATCAGAACAGGCAGCAGCACTCAATAAACTGCAATGTAATTATTAAATTGAATACGGAAAAAAAGGATGTGATTTTTATATATCTTCTCCTTCAGTAGACTAACAATGACTATAAAAAAAATCTTTCTTTTTCATACTGTGGACTCTTTGAGTGGACACTTTTCTTGAAGGTCATAAAATGGGCCAAATGTTTGTGGTAGATGAAAAAACATCTAGGAATATTTACTGCTTACATAGACTTTGAAAGTAGAAGTGGCATATGCTCTCTCTCTCTCATGCCATTTGTAAGTAAGTGTCTGACAAAAAGAAGGAACTTACTGGCATGACTCTTCAACTATATTTAGAAAGTAAATTTCCTCAACAAAATAATAGATATAACAATTATATATATGAAAATACGTATCCTTGCAAAATGTATGTTTTAAGAAGTACCATGACACTTACTTTTTTAGGGGAAAAAATAGGGTGTTAAAAACTTTTATTTTCAGAAAAATAAATTTTTTCAAATAAATATCTACTCATAACACACAATGCCACTAAAAGTGAAGTGTTACCTTAGTCTTCAAATGTCTCATCCTAAGAGACCTCAATACCCAAATATTAATAATATTTCACCTACTTTTTACATGACTTCAAAGTGAGTAACTTTATGAAAGTCATGAATTCAAACAAGAATGAAAACTATCAAAATTACTTTTTCAATCCTATCATTTTGGGGAAAGAACTGAAGCATGCATAGTGGCAACCTAAATTAGGTTTAGGACTTTGTAGACTCACATGACATTAATTATGTATTAATCTACCTAATATCAATGTGATGGTGCAAACTGGCATTTAGAATCAAGTAAGAATTACTTCCCCAAGACAATGCCTGGAATTACACTAAAAAAAAATGTGTTGCCTACCTAAACCAGAAGAGCCAAGTTCACAGTTCTACATTCAACAGTACCCACAACCACCTCCGCCTAACAATACAAGATAACTAAAACATTACACATCACCATTATCAACCAAGGAACCTTTAGGAAATTGTTGCAAAAGTCGTCACCTATGTAATTTCCGCAAGTTATATTAAGCACAGATGCTTAATTTCATTCCAACCTGATGCATGATCAGTTATTGAAATATAACCTCAAAATAAAGGAAATCTAAGGTAGGTAAACTTGTAGTTGTAGTGCCAAGGTACCTAGAAATTTGCATTAAAGAGATGCTCCCATAATCAGACTTTTTCCTCCATACACTTTGAATCCAAATCCACCCATTTTGTCACTACCTATCTTTCCATGGCCACCCAGATGGATTTTAATGTGTTGCTTCTACATTGTGTGGTTTGGAAAATGCTTTCATGAAGCAGGCATGCCAATTTTTACTAGAAACCTTTTGGCTATCTGACAAACTGAGGTGATGCTTTTCATCTCTGCAGTCTCTCCTCCCTCCCTTCTCACCTACTGACCCCTTAACCCAATCAGTCTTAGAACAAGGGAGGCTATTACAGTCTGTCCTGAAAAGTTTTCCAAAGATCCATTAATTTTCCTTCACATTTACCCAGAAAAAAGATCTTGAATCAAATGTATACAAAATCTGATACTGGGAGACAAAAATTAAGGAGCTATTCTACCCCTTAAAATCAAGGCCAGAAGTCTCAACAATAAAGTGGGAAGTGTCAGTAAAAATAACATTTCTGACCTGAAATTAAGGTTAAAGGCTAAATTACAGATATACAGCAAACCCAGTGGGGATCATTAAAAATCTGCAGGAAAAGCTAACCATGGTGGCTCTGGGAAGACAGAGTCAGGAAGATCATGAGTCTGAGGACAGCCTAGGATACAGAGTGAGACCCTGCCTCAAAGAGAGAAGGTGGGGGGAAGAAGGGAGGGAGAGACAGAGATGCATGCAGAGATCGAGACAGATAGAGAATGAATGCATAGTGAAAGCTGCCCAAGAAGGCAATTTGATTAACATGTAGAAAGGTCATAAACTCAACACCAAACAGTGCCAAGTAGGTAATACACCGAACAATTATAGTATTTTAGTTTGTTTGGTATAGAGGAGAAAGCTGTGTGATATGAACTTCATTCGTTTAAAGTGAATGATATTTCTAAACTCAACTGTCTGTGTGAACTTGAAATCAAAGTTTATTCTACCTGGAAAAGTGAAGCGTCAACTGCAGGAGCAGAAACCAAAGAGCCCAGTGCAGTTTCCTGTATTTCAGGAGACACCAGCAAGCTTTCTAGAGTATTAAATCACAAGGGAATGGAAGCATAGACTTAGATAAACTAGGAAGGGACCGTGCTGCATAGATTCCCACTGTACGGGTCACTTCACCTCTGGTGGTCTGTTTTCTGTAAAACAGTATCATTTACGTCTGCCTCTTCTTCACGATTAAGTAAGACTATGAAAGCCCTCGAGCCAGGTATCTGAAACCACTGCTAACTCCCTACAGTGGAACTGACCTCAGTACTGTTTTTGTTTATAGGGATGGGGCTGCTGGGGAGTGATGATGCTGAAAAGCGGCTGTACCAGTACACTGACAACTTCCTACATTTTTTTTTTTTACAATTCCTATTTTGAACACTTATCGTCTAAACCGTACCAATAGTTTTACATAGAATTCTCTCATGTAATACTCACGACACCCCTACAAAATTGTGGTAACAACGAGAAAACTTGCCCAAGGTCAAATTCCTGTGACCAACAGTATCTCCGTCACTTAGCCGTGATAGAGGGAGGCCAATCTTAAAAGTTAACCAAGGAAGTCAAGTGTAGCCTGAGCAGGGAACTCAGACTGAGGAGCAGACAGGCTCCTGACGCCTGGGGGATGTGGCCACTGGAGCCTCGCAGCCGGTCGCCGTGCGCCCGCCGGCTCGGGGAGGCGCTTGGCCTGCCAAGGTCGCTACGGCCGGCCCACTCATCCCAGCACACCGCCCTCCGCCGCCGCCCGGGACCTGGAGCCGCAAGGAACGAGATCTGGGCACCCCGAAGCCGGCTCACCATTCAGGCCCACCGTGGCCACCAAAGGCCGGGTCGCGGCTTGGCCACTCAGCGACTCACGGCACAGGAAGGGTCGTTTCGCGTCCAGAACAAGTGGTTCCGAGGTGGCGGGCACCGCGCCTTGCAACAGGGGCCGAAGCGCGCCCGCCACCCCGCGGGACGTGGCCGATAGGGCAGGCGCGAACGGGCCCGAGCGGGCAGCGACCGACAACATGGCGACAGCTGCTCCAACCACCTAGTCGGTCACAGGGACGACCTTCCGTTCGAACGCAGGCCCGAAGAGGAGCGGGAGGCGCAGGACTTGTGACGTCAGCGCGACGCCGGAAAGGGAGTTTCGCAAAGTTAAGCGAATCCGGAGTATCGCCGCGTTGGAGGCGTGGCTACGGGTGCAAGTTGGGGGCGGGACGGGAAAGGGCGGGGCCTGGCGCTGACTCTCCGGTGGCTGACCTGGTCGCCCTGCCTCAGGAGTCAGGAGGAATTAGGAATTCTTTGTGGTCCTGATTGAGATCCTTCCTTTAGGGCAAAAACTTAAATCAGGGACGACGTAGGCATGAGAAAAATTTATTACAGAATTAAAGACCAGACTATTACCACTTCCTAACGCCTATCACCTAGAATAAATACCAGCCACTTTTTGTCTTTTGCTATGACAATTTTTATCATCTTACAACAAAAAACCCAGAAATCTTTGTGCAAAGTTTGACAATGACAGTGGCTTACGATTATTCATCATATACTACGCTTTGGAGTTGGTAGTTTCCTTCATTGCTTATTTGTAATTATGATCTTTATAAAATAACACTATCGATACCAGCATTTTACCAGTGAAAGACTTGGTCATTAGACCCTTTGCTCAGGCATGGATTGCCAGCAAGCTGTGAGTAGTCCCCTGAGTTTTTTCTCTGAACCAGTGGGGTTTCCCAAGTGATATTTTAGGCAGTACAAAGGGAGGGAACTCTCAATCACTTTCACGAAGTGAGAAAACTGCCAGTCTTTAACTTCTCTTTCAGTTCTGAATACACCAATAACAAAGTCTCGGTGTGATGCTAATAAACATTAATTCTTTCTTATACCTGAAAATCTCCAGTTTTTGAAGTAGAATAAACCTTGATTTCAAGTTCACACAGACAATTCAGTTTAGAGATATTCACTTTTTTAAAATGAAGTTCTCATCCATACAACTTTCTCTATACCAAATAACTTTGTTTATTCTTTTATGGTCTAAAAATCCAGTAAAAAAATAAAAAAAAAATTTAAGCAGTGTTCACTCTGGCATAATTGTGATATGATGCCTGTATAATACATGGACTCTAGGACCTTGGCTGGTTTCCAAGCCTTTGGAATTGTAAAGCAACGTAGTTATGTTGTTTTAAGACACTATGTTATAGTAGCAATGTAAAACTGAACATAGGATATCTGTGTCCTCACATGGGTCTTCACACAGAGGAATGATTGCAGGTGTTCTTAGCCAGGGAAGATACTTGCTGGTTAGTCTGGGTCCTTTCTTGTCATTGTCACTTCATTTGGTTATGTCCTAACTCTGACTGAAGCTTCTGATTTTGAGCATGGGGCTTTGGGTTGACAATTCTGCAATGCTGGATCCACTGTTAAACATAGCAGGATGCAAAGGGGCACCAGCCACCTTAGTTCCAAGAATATGAGCTGTATTCCACGTATTCTGAAATCTGGGGAAACGAGTACTGATGGGTGGAGAGCAATGTAAGCTAAGGAGACTGAAATTGTTATGTATCAATTTTCTCCCAGCTGAAACAGCCCGTTCTGGAGGGAAGTTAGTTCCTTGGGGTTCAGTAAGCTCTGACTTGAAATATGCCATCCTGGATGGAGGTACTTTAAGACTTAGCAAGTGAACAACTCACAAGCCTAAGTAAATTCCTAAACCTACTGGTTCACGAAACCACTCTTTCTCCAGTGTTATAAAAGCAGTAAGGACTAGAGAAGACAGAGGACTATTTCTGACCAGCAGAGCTGTCTGCAACTTGTGTAGAGAGCTCCAGGATTGCAGCTTTCTTAAGTTAGCATTCAAGCTGCAGTGAGATTTTCAGTGAAACACCTGCTTTTGAGTCACCATGTCAAGCAATAAGCTCAGTGGTTCACTGGGCTGTTCACTGGGCTGTACATCAGTAGAACCTTTGATTTGCTTTATTGGTGGCCCTACTTGCAGTGAGTAGGCATTTGTCCATATCTCACATAACAAATGGATGTTGTCTTGTTGATGACTCAGCAGTAGTATCTATGATCCTGGATGGCGTGTTAAGCCAGATCACACCCTGAAGAACATTAACATTCCCCTGTAACTCTTTTGTTTTCCTCAGTGAATAAATTTTAAACAATGTTTCTGTGAAATAGTAAAAAATAGCAAGTATGAATTTTTTACATCTATCTGGGGCAAAATGGGTGTATTTTAGAAATAAAATTTCACTAAAAACTAAGCAAATAAAAGCCAATTGAATAGTATTACTTTAAGTATCATAACTTTATTTAAGGTCCAAAGATGAAAGCAAAACATATACAGATATGTGTGTGAGTCATGGCAGTGAGGGAGGCAGGAGTTGGGGTGATGGACACTCATACACATACCGCCAAGGATGCTGGGAAGATCTCCATTCGCAGTTTGGCTTGTATCTTCAAGGGTGTCATGAGCTGGCAAAGCTCATTGCTTCAGACAATGCCACACTGATAGAACTCTTACATGTGGAAAACGAGTTTGTGAGATGCTTTATTTTAAAGATGTTAGATTTTTAAAAAGCTATATCCTGCTTTTTTCATCTCTAAAATACCCTGAAATAAACACTAAATCCCTGGAGATTTGAATTTGTATTGCATAAAGATTAACTTCATAATGAAATTGTCAATATTATTGTCTCTTAGGCTACCAGTGCTCAGCAATGTGTACAAGGGCCCACAGAAAGTCTCCTTTGGAAATTATAGAGCAATGTGCACCTTCTTTTGACAGAGAATTAATTTTTTTTAACATCAAAACTATGGGAAATGGTCCTTCCTCTTCTGCATTCTTCCTTCTCTTTTTGAAAATATTGATGCTTTAGGGTCTTGGTTATAATTTTTTCTTGAAATTCTCATTCCTTAAAAGAAAATTTTAAATAAGAGATTTACTTCTTGGGGAAAAAATCTTTCAAAACCCACTTTAATATTCTTTTTTTTTCATTCTTTGATAAATGCTAAGCTACACATGCACTCCGTGTCATGGTTAATGTATAGATAGATGATTTTAACAGATTAGGTGTGAACATATAAGGTGTGAAGGATTTGTTTTCAGCACATATCCACTAATAAGGAAGCACATATCTTTTTAATAAGGAAGTAAAAGAAAAAACTACCATGAATCAATATAAGATAAAAACATAATAAATTACTACTTATCAGTATATGTGTACTGATTTGATTTTCACACAGACTGCAGAGAAGAAATAATTCAATGTTCCTACTTAGCTATAATACCTATAAACCACAGCAATGACCAGTATGGCATGGTATCCTTAAAGATGCACCAGTGGCATGTACATCTTGGCAGTTACCACCAACTGCCTAATTGGACTTAAGGCCTATTAAACAAGAGGGAAATTGTGTCTGATACTACATACATAAATTTTATAGGAGAGCCTACTACTGCCAATTTCCTAAGCAAATATACTTCTTAACTGAGTTCTAACTTCTTATTCTTATACCCAGATGTGTGCAGGTAAGTGTAGTGTTCAGTCCTCATCCAAGAAGCTGCTTTATGAAGAAGACAGAGACTGTCTTAGTGCTGAAGTGATGGAACACCATGACCAATGCAACTTTGGGAGGAAAGGGTTTATTTGGCTTACAGTTGCATATCACTGATCATTACTGAAGGAAGTCAGGACAGTAACTCAACTGGGTGGGGGGTGTACCTGGAGGCAGAAGCTGATGCAGAGGCCATGGAGGGATACTGCTTACTGGCTTGCTCCTCGTGGCTTCCTCAGTCTTCTTTCCTTTAGAATCTGGGTACAATAGGTAAGGTATGGAAGACAGGATTTATTTTGTCTTACATTATCAGAATGGATGGAGTCCGTCATGGTGGAAAAGGCATGAAAGCAGGAATATGAGGCAGGTTGGGAAGTCAGAATTCACAAAGATCCCACTCCATTTCATCCACACATAGGTGGGAGATAGAGACAGATAAGATAGAGATAGAGGTAGAGACAAAGATAGACAGAGAAACAAAAATAGAGACAGCGATAGAGATAGAGAGGGATAGAGACGATAGAGACAGAATCAGATGCAGAGAGATAGAAATATATATGTGTGTGTATTTATAGAAAGAAACAAAGAGACAGAGAGAATCAGAGGGAGCGAGATAGATATATATAGACAGATGTGTGTGTGTGTGTGTGTGAGAGAGAGAGAGAGAGAGAGACAGAGACAGAGACAGAGACAGAGACAGAGAGACAGAAAGACAGAAAAATAGAGATAGCAATAGAGATAGGAACAACAGGAAATGGATTCAGGGCTAAGCTATAAAATCTCAAAGCCAGCTCCCAGTAACATTCTTCCCTCAGCAAGGCTTCACCTCAAAATGCTAAGCTCCTCCAACACCAATTGAGAACCAAATATTTAAATACATGAACCTATAGGTGCCTTACTTGGGGTTTTACTGCTGTGAACAGATATCATGACCAAGACAACTCTTATAAGGACAACATTTAATTGGGGCTAGCTCACAAGTTCAGAGATTCAGTCCACTATCATCAAGGCATTTCAGTGCCCAGGCAGGCATGGTGCAGATGGTGCTGAGATTTCTACCTCTTCATCTGAAGGGTACTAGGAGAATACTGGCTCCCACATGTTTAGGAGGAGGGTATCACTGCTTACCCCACAATGATACACTTCCTCCAACAAGGCAACACCTACTCCACACTTCCTAATAGTGCCACTCCCTGGGTCAAGCATATTCAAACCACCACATGTAGTGGATATATCTCTTTCAAACCACACATTCTGTTCCTGGCCCCCGAAGGTTCATGGCCATGTTGTAATATAAATGCACCAAACTCAACTTCAAAAATCCCCATTGTCAGCAAGAGTTTCAACACTGTTCAAAGGTTTATCGAAGACTCAAGTTAATCTTTTAACTGTGAACCCCTATAAGTTGTCAGGAAACCCTGCCACTAAGGTCAAAGTCTGACATCACCAGACAGTCCTGAGCTCTATAACCAAAGCAACTCTTATAAGGACAACATTTAATTAAATCTGGCTAACAGATTCAGTCCATTATCATCAAGGCAGAAGTAAGGTAGCATCCAGGCAGGCATGGTGCAGAAAGAGCTAAGAGTTCTACATCTTCATCTGAAGGTAGCTAGGAAAAGACTGGCTCCCACATGTTTAGGAGGAGGGTCTCATTGCCCACACCACAGTGACACACTTCCTCCAGCAAGGCCACACTTCCTAATAGTGCCACTTCCTGGGCCAAGCATTTTCAAGCCACCACAAATTGTAATGGACTTGTTCACAGTTTCACGTACTCAGAGTCAGAACTGTACCCAAGACATGGTTGTGTCCACGGGAACATGGCTCTATTGTAGCTAAGTGTTTTAATTAGGGCTTTACTGCTGTGCATAGACACCATGACCAAAACAACTCTTATAAGGACAACATTTAATTGGGGCTGCCTTATAGGTTTAAAGAGTTCAGTCCATTATCATCAAGGCAGGAATATGTTGGCATCTAGGCAGGCATGGTACAGGAGAAGCTGAGAGTTCCACACCTTCTTCTGAAGTCTGCTAGTGAAAGACTGACTTCCAGGCAGCTAGGATGAGGGTTGTATATCTCACACCCACAGTGACACACCTACTCCAATAGGGCCACACCTTCTAATAGTACCACTCTATATGCTAGGCCAAGCATATAGAAACGAACACAGTAAGTGTCAAGATTTCTCTTGATATTATCATAAGAAACTGGTCCCATGTAATCAGCCCAGCCAGGTGCAACTGCTGGTTATATGTTCAATCGAGGGCTGACAGTCACCAGAATTGAAACCACCAGGCCACCCTGGGTCTTATTACTGCTAACAATACTTCTCTTTCAAAAAGATCATCAATATTTGTGAGGACCAGAGTATGTGCACCCATGTACCCACATTTGGAAGACTGCATAAGTGGCCAGCTGTGGGGTTTCTCAGTGTGATGCCTCTTCGTTAAGGTTAGACGAGCAGAATCACCACCGTCCAAGACATCCACTATGATGACTTCACCAAAGACAGCCTCTACAAATTTTCCTCATGTTGTCTGAGACATGAGTATTAGTAAACACACCATCCTTCTGGCTGTCCTGTGCTGTTTCAAAGACGAGTCCAGGACCAGTGCATCTTTGACAAAGGCATTGCTCATAGTCAGTGTTACAAAGGCCTGATCTGTCATGGTGCAACCAGGTGGGACAGAGGAATCTGGAGGGGACCATGGCCAGTGAGGGGAGTGTGTCTCTTAAATATTAAGTATGAGCAAGATCAGTTTCAAAGGACTTAGATGACGTTACCCCTCCAGCTTTGCTGCCTCACATACATCTCCCTCTAAGACTGATTGCACTCCCTGTGTGTGGCTCTCCCGGGCAGATGTCTTATGGCTCTGCTGTCTTCAACATCTTGGGGATGTCACTGCAATCCAGACTCCACTGTTACATCTTCATGCAATGGCCTCCTAAGGCCTTCTTTCAGGAAGTCCACCTCTGCCACATACTGCCTACCTTCAGCTGCTCTTTGAACATTAAAGAACCCATGACCCCTTTAGTCTTGTATCTTTCTAGTCACCAAAACCAGTACCAAGTAACTGACATCCGGAGCAAGTAATGCTGTCAGCTTGGGATGAAGCCTGGCCCCGTGGACCACAATTGGAGCACTTTCTGAATACTGAAGCTGGTGGGAAAACTTCCCTAGGGATTTTCCTTCTGGAAATAAACCCTTATACTCTCCCTCCTTTCACAATATGGAGGTAGAAACAACCAAGGTTCCCTGAATGGAATGAGACAGAGAGAGAGAGGAGGGGAAGGAAGGAGGAAGAGAGGGACAGAGAGAGGACACACACAGGACAGACTGCACAAGGCATGAGACGAGAAGAGGTAGGGACAATCTCACAAATTCTATCTGCTTGGGTAAGCATGTGGCATATAAACACTGGGCAGATGCATCTGAGTGATATGTTTGGTCCTTTTGTGTCGTCCTCTGCCCCCTCCCCCCAAGGACAGGACCTGGAATAACCTGGAAGATGTGTGCACTCCATGTAGATCTCTCCTAAGGAAGCAGGAGTGAATATCTAACATGGCAGAGATCAACCTAAACTTCCCTCTCTCAGTTGAATCTTCAGATGGAGCTCTTCACCCCAAACTGCCCTTGCCTGTGGCTCTGTCTCATGATGAAACTGAATACCCAGCTCGATACCAACTGCTGCTTGTGGTGCCAGTGTTTTCCCAGAGATGAACTATGAAGCTTTTCAGGACACACATGACTCCACATACATCTGAGCTGGTCCTGGACAGACAGCCTCAGGTGAGAAGCAGTCCAACAAAGTCGAGCCAGGGCCAGGAATAAGTCTGTTCTTCATCAGTTTCTGAGGATGTCAGAGGCCAATTCTCTGGACTTCCTACTAGAGCCAGGATGGTACATTGCATCTTACTGAAATGGTCACATTTCAGTAAGATGTTTTCAAGCTTCAGGCTTCAGATCTGTGACTTGGGTTCAGTTCATCTGCTTTTCAGAACTAACAGAAACTTGATAGATTTCTTTCCTAATGTTTCTATCTTAGTTGATTGTGCTGTTATAACTATGTGTTTGTGATTGTGTCATACACACACCATGGCACATGTATGCCATCATGTTCATTTGGAGGTCAGAGGACACCTTGTGGGGGTCAGATCTTTCCTTCTATCACACAGGTCTTGAGGATAGACCTCAGATTATCACCTACCTTTATCTGCTGAACCATCTCACCAGCCATTTTCTTAAAATTTCTTGATACTGGACAATTTTTAAAGAAGAAAAATGTGTTTCTTATAGATCTGGAAGCTGGTAGCCCACAATCAAGGGACCAGTAGGGAGAGTTGGCTGACAAGACCTACTCTCTACTTCCAAGATGGTGTCCTATTGCTGTGTTCTCTGTAGGAAGGAACACTGTGTCCCTATACGGTAGAAGATGAAGTGACACAAGGGAACAGGTTCCCTCCATCAACTCCTCAAACCCTGACCTCCTAATGCTGTTATTTGGGATCAAATATTAAGACAAATTTTGTAGTGTGCAAATCACTCATGCTGAAGAAGCTGACAATAGTCTGCCTGTCTGCCTTTTTCTTTTTAAAAAACAGGTACCCTCAAACTGCTAGCTATTTTCTTAATTCAAGGAGACAGAAATCCAAATAAAATAAACCCAAGTCGAATGTTATCACCGATCTGAGTAGTTGGACCAAGATCTAGAACAAAGTGAAAATAGACTCTAAGGAGGTCTGTGAACCTGATTCCCAGGGAGCCGGGATCGTAAGATGGCTCCACTACCTACCCTCAGTGGGAAGCCCACACTCCATCCCAACGCTCCATTAGAAACGTTCCTCACATCTTACTGTCTCGGCTACAGTAGGTCACTTGTTCATTGCTGTGTCCTGGGAAATGGTAGACATTTTTTTTTCTCCAACCTACTTCCTCTGAATTCCTGTGGTGCTGCTGCCTATGCAGCTGGTTGTCACCTGGGAGGGGGAAGAGAGGTGGAACTCAGGAGCATGTTTAGCTAGAAGAAAAAAATTCTACTGCAGAGCGATGCTTCTGCCTGAAAGCAAGTAAAATGGCACTTGTTAGCCGTGGACGTGATAGAGGCCCTGGGGCCAAATCCAGTCTTCCCTGCATGGCCGCTGCTTTGTCCTGGCTGTGTGTTTGGACTTGAACTTATTGTCAACTTTTTAATTTTATTTTCTGATATTCTAAATTTTATTTTATGTGTATGAATATTTTGTCTGGATGTATGTCTTTGTGCCACACACATGTCTTGGTCTCTGTGGAGACCAGAAAAAGGTGTTAGAGCCCTGGAGCTAGCGTTACATACCGATGGTTGTGAGTCAACAGGAGGATGCTAGGAATCGAACTTGGGTCTTCTGGAAGAAGAGCCAGTGCTTTTAAACTCAGGCCATCTCTACAGCCATCAATATTACATCATCAATATTAAATACCAGCAAAGCTCCCAGAAGATGCTCGGGGTCCCAGCTAGTTTCCTTGGGTCTTCTTTTCTTTAAAAACAATCCATTTCCTATGTGGGAAAGAGTGAGCTGAGGAACAGAGACAGTCTCACATCCCTCTCCTCCATATACCATAATCTGCCTCCCAACCCCAAGCCCCTGTAGTTTCACAGGTCTTTGCAAAGAGCAAAAAATGTGTCCTGAGCTCATCCAACTGATAAGGTGCCAACCCCTTTCTCCAAGAGCTATCCTGAAAATGCCCAGGGAGGAGTCCCACACAACTCTTAGCACCATGACCTGGAGCCTCCCTACTGACTCTTATTGGACCAATCAAATCTTCTGGTGGTTCTGCTGTTAAGGTACCAAGTTTTCTTGCTCCCTCTGGTGGAAACAGAAGGGACTGCAACTGAAGAAGCACTCCCACAGAGGCAGGCTGAGACCACAACCAGCAGGTTGGCCAGAAGGAGGAAACTAGACTCAGAAAACAACTGTCTGAAGAGGAAGCTTAAAGGTCCTTTGGGAAGTTGGTAGGATGGCATTTTGCTAGGGCAAACATGTGAAGGAAAGTTTCGTTAAAGTGGACACAGGTGTAAAAGGCTCAGGCAGATGTGTGAAGGAACATTTGGCTGAAGCAGACACAGGAGAAAGTTTGTTCTGCTAAAGCAAGTACATGAAAGGACATGTGATGGAGGATTCTTTGTTAACAACACTCATGTATTAGTCCACCTTACTTGCAAAGTTGAGCTGTGTTTGTCAGGACATCATAGAGAGAAATGCACCGAAAAAACTTCTAACAGTGTGCTGCAGTTTACACAAGCTGAAGCAAGACACGGGCTGAGGCAAGGCACGTGAGGACATGTGATATTTGAAGGGTATAAATAGGACTCCACTGAGTGACAGAGACAGAGCTTGGCTTGCTGGTACAGCTAGCTGTGCAATGCTTGTGGCTCTTGAGTCTTCGCTTCCCTGAGAGAGGCACAGCTGAGAACTCCTGGTGTTCCCATTGGCCCCTCCTGCTGACTTGAGCTGAGACTGAGGCCTGGCTGTCTCTGCTAGGTCGTGTCACCATTATTGCTGACCCGAGACTGCTGGTATATCTGTGAAGTGTTCGTGAGTGGATCGAACTGCCACTACCTACTAACCTGTGAACTGAACTGCCAATTTCCAGACAACACAGATGAAAGTTGTTCCAAAGAACTTTTCTAAACAGGTCCACTTTCCCCCTCACCCCTGTATCCTTTCTTTTCCACTGCCTCTGGTGGGTTACAAGGAAGGTTAGAGCATTTAAGAAACATCGCTAAAAATAGGATTTGAAAAAAATTAAAGTTACAACTATCTGTTGGATGTTTATTTGTTTGCTTTATAATATGAATCTGCCTTTTGCCTAGTCAAGTATTGTGCTGGCTGTCACAAAACCTGAGTATCCACAGGAGCAAAACTAGTTCCAGGCACAGGACTCCTGTGCTGGAGAGGCAGAAGGCCACACACCTATACTGAACATTCTAGAAAGACTGGTGACTAATTAGAGTGTCAGTGAGTGTGGAGATGGTAGAACACTGCAGATCCAGATCCTAACATCTGAGGCTGTCTCAGCTTCTTCAATAGCCATTTATTGTGCTTCTTCTCTGTATATGACTCAATATTCTTTTGGGATATATGAAAAGATGTCTACTGTCCACTAACCCCAAGACCAAGAATGTCATCAGACAATGTCTGTGGCCTTTAACAGAGATTTCTCCGCTTTGCTGTAAATTACCTATTTGGGGTTTCCACTAATGCACTTGAAAGTGTTGATTCACAATATGTTGTTGTTTTGTTACCGTAGAAACATCATGACACTCTTACCATGTTGGTACATGGAACTTGAGGTAAATTAAATCTGTATTCATAGTCATCACTCATATTTGGCTGCAGAATAATCTCTTTTCCTCTTTGAGGTGAGAACAATGTTTTCATTTAGGTTGTTTATTTGGGGGATTGTTTTTTGTTTTGTGTTTTTTTTTTTTTGCATTTCCCCCACTTTGACAGTACATGCAACCTTCTTACTCCTTACTTCTTACTCCTATATCACAAAAATTTCAAACACTAGGCAAGGCATTCTTACATTTGACAAACAAGTGAACTACCACAATGTTTTGAACTAGTCAATCGGGAGCTCAAAGAACCCTGAGTAGAATTAAGAACTAGGCTGACATCAGGACTCCCAAAGCCACCTTGGTGCTAGTTGCCTAGCGTCTTGCACAGGGAGCACCTATGCTTTAGAGACAGCATGTCCTAATTGTTTCCAGGTAATCTATTGGATGAGTTCCACAGTCAGCTCTGACTGGGCCCTGGAACTTATGCTCAGCTGTCCCCAGTTCTCTAAACCGCTCAGAAACACTCAGCCTACCTTGTGTGCCAGAGTCTCTGAAGCTTGTTGCTTTCAGAGTCCCAGTCGCTCTGTGCTCCTAGATGCCTCTCTCTGTGTATCCTGGCAGCATCACTGTTGTCTGGGTTGCCTCCAAGTCTCCTTGTAAAAGAAAGGCTACAGGGAGGCGTGATCAGAGGCTGGAAAGACTCTCAAAAGCAGGAGTAGTCCAGCGAGACAGGTCTCTTGGGATCCAACATTGTTTAGGGACTTGGGTGCCACAGGCAGCCAACAAGGTTTTGTGTTGAGCTTTCCTTTTGGTGGATCCGTCTCACTTTATGGAGTGGGCTGAGTGGGAGGATGAGGGTGATCTGGGCCCCTCCCCTCATCCTACCTTCTCCTTGCCAGCCAAGATGAGCACTTTTGCAAGGTTATTCCCACAAGGCACAAAGGGGGGAGGTGGTACAGCCCTTTGGCAGTTATAGAGAGATTCTAAGGCAGTTCGGCAGTGGGGACAGGTTCCTAGCACAGTGCTAGGCTTCAATAGCGGACTTGGATCTGTGACAATTAGATTTTAGAAGTAAAAGGGGCTGGGGGGGGGGGGGGGTACGATTTATTTATTTTTAAGTAGGCTAATGTTTTCTGGCATGTATGTACACCGTGAGCACGCCTGGTACCCAGGGAAGCCAGAAAGGGTATGGAATCACTTGAAACTTGAGTTGCAGATGTTTTTAAGTGGCTATGTGAGCATGAGGAACCTACCTCAGGATCGCTACAAGAGCAGCCAGGACTCTTAGCTGCTGAGTCAGCCTTCCAAAAGAAGTCCGAAACAGATATTCGGTCTTGGTTTTGTTTTTTATGAAACTAGAATACTTATGCTAATCCTACAAGGTTGGTCTAAGAACGGAAGTTAATAATGAGTTCATCACTGCCAGTTTGTAGGAAAACTGCCCTCAATACTGTTTCTCCCTTAGAGATTGTTAAATGAGAGAAGGTTCTGACAAATGTTCCAGGATGAATGAACCACAAAGACACCACACTAAAGGAATGAAGCTAATCAAAAGGGGCAGCGGTGTGAGTTACGTCACTTTCACAAACTCCCTAGAGTAGTCAAATGGGTGAGGAGGGTGGGAAAGGGGCAACATTTAATGAGTACATAGTTTCCACAGGGGATGATGAAATGTTCTGAGTTTGGATGAGGCAGAACACACATTCTTCTCAGTAGGCTACATTTTAAGTAAAAAAAAAGTCTTAACAAATGAAATTTTGAAATAATTTCTTGTATTCCTATCACAATGGAACAAAACAAGAAATCGATAGCAAAAAAAAAGAAAATTGCAAAATTGCATATTCGACGAAACTGAGTATTTAAGAAATCAATAGAGAAACTTAAAAATTCTTGAAGTTAACTGAAAATTAAAGTATGTCAGAGCCTGTAGGATACAATGAAAACAATTTTTATGATTATCAGAGAAATTACAAATAATCTAACAATGCAATTCAAATTCTTAGAAAAACAAATAGATTCAAAACAATGAAGATGAGGCCAAAAGTTAAACAAAGAGGAAAAGACTATATAAAATTTAAATATTGTTTTTTAAAGGTAAAATTGATAAACTTTTAGTGAAACCTAAGGAAAGAGAATGACGATCCAAACTAATGAGATTAGAAATCAAAAGAGAGAGAATATAACTGATGAAACTTAGAAGACCATTAGGACATAATTTGAAAATGCATAGCTCAATAAATCAAGAAGAAACAGGTAAGTTTCTAGACATATGTGTCATATCAAAAATCAAGAGGACTTAATCAACAGACGTATGACAACATCAAAGCAGTGATTCTTTAAAAGCCCAAAGAGATTCCCTGGATTTTTTCAGGCCATATGGAGCCAACCCCAATACTTCTCCAGTAATTACATAAAGTAATAAAATAATGCTATTGAGATGATCTCACAAAATCAATAGGACCCTGACACCCAAACTAGATTAGGACACACATAAAAGGAAAATTATAGACGAATCTTCCTGATGAACGCAATCTCAACAATATACTTGTAAACCTAATCCAACAAGTTAAAACAATCGTTTCCTGTGACCAGGTGGACTCTTCTTCCAGAGATGCAAGAACATTTCAATATACACAAATCAAATAACAAATCACATAGACTCAAGTACAAGAATCACATGATCACTTCAATAGATGCAGGAAAGTTGACCATCCCTTATAAAAGAGGAAACTAAAAACACAAAGACCAGATCTCATCGTAATAAAAGTTATTTATGACGAGTCATTAAACAGCATTATACTAAGTGGGAAAGTCAAGGCCTTCTTACTGAACATGGAAACAAGATTAAGTGTGTCCACTTTTCCATTCGCATTTAACACTTGAAGTCCCTTTAGAGATTCATTTATTTTTGTGTGTGTTTTTACTTGTGTGTGCACCATGAGCATGCCTGGTGCCCCCCCCCAACGAGGCCAGAAGATGGCACCAGATCCCCATCTCTCCATCTGCCAGCTCTTTTTAAGTTTTATCAAAAGCAGTAAAACAAGATAAAGAAATAAAAAGGATACAAACAAGAAAGGAAGAAGTCAAACTGTCCCTGTTTGTAGATGCCGTGACTTTATATGAGAATCCAAAGACTCAACCACATAAATGTTAATATTGACAAACACTTTCAACAAAGTTTCATGACACAAAATCAATAAAGAAAAAACTCAGTAACTTCTCTATATACCAATAAAGATCACGTTGAAAGGCAACTCAAACCAATTCTAGTTACAATAGCTTTAGAAGAATACTTTCCTATAGTTGTAACCAAGGAGGTGAAAGACTTCCATAAGGAAAACCATAAAACACTAAAACCGGAAGACACTCCTCACTACAAAATAGAGAGTCCTCTCTCCTGTGCTTATATATTGGTAGACCTAATCCTGCAAAAATGGCTACAATGTCAAACATGATCTTTAAATTCAATATAACTTCTTAAAATTACTACAGCATTTTTCATGGATCTAGAAAAAAGTTCTAAAATTCATCTGAAAAGATCCCTGATAGCCAACATGATACTGACTGGAAAGAACCATGCTGGGGCTTTGGTAGTACTTGATTTCAAGTTTTACTGTAGAGCTATAGCAACAGAGTAAACATGGCACAGACACAGCAAAAGGGCATAGAACGTTAAATAGAAAAGCCAGAAGTGAAACCGCATGGCTACAGTCACTCGATACATGACAAAGAACTAACTTTCTTTCTCTCTCTCTTTCTTTCTTTCTCTTTCTTTCTCTCTCTCTCTCTCTCTCTCTCTCTCTCTTTCTTTCTTTCTTTCTTTCTTTCTATTTATCTTTCTTTTTCTTTTCTTTCTTTTTTTTGAGAAAATAGACTCCTTAACAAATGATGCTGAAGGCGCGGCAGTGTTTGAATGGCTCTGAGTGGGGCCGGGCTTGGGATTCGGAGGACGCTCTGAGCTCCCGGGCGCGGTTCATCAGCACAGTGCCCCGGCTCAGACGCTGCGGTACCATGAGGCGCCGGCACTTAAGAGATTATGGCATTTGATACTCACCATGTTAAATAAAAAACGGAACTTCTCTAATAGTATTAATCTTCCTAGAAAGAGGATCTCTAATCTCACCAGTAAGAACATGAAGGAGGTTAAGAGATCTCCAAAACAGTTGGCAGCTTACATAAGACAGTTGGACAAGCAGTGAAAAGCCCAGATAAACTGCGCAAGGTGCTCTACCACAGAAAGTTAGTTCGACATTCCTTCCCAAATCCTTGTTACAGACCTAAGCAGTCCCCTAAAAGTGGGGGCTGTGACATGGCAAATAAAGAAAATGAACTGGCTTGTGCAGGCCATCTACCTGAAAATTTACGCCACGACAGTCGGACATTTGTCATTAACACCAGTGATTCTGGGTCTTCACAGACAGAAAACCCATCATCAAAATATAGTGGTTTCTTTTCTGAGGTTTCTCGGGACCATGAGACAATGGCCCAGGTTCTATTCAGCAGGAATTTGAGATTGAATGTAGCTTTGACTTTCTGGAGAAAGAGAAGTATAAGTGAACTTGTAGCTTATTTAGTGAGGATAGAAGACCTTGGAGTTGTGATAGATTGCCTTCCTGTTCTAACCAATAGTTTACAGGAAGAAAAGCAATATATCTCACTTGGCTGCTGTGTAGACTTACTTCCTCTAGTAAAGTCTTTACTTCAAAGCAGATTTGAAGAATATGTAATTGTTGGCTTAAACTGGCTTCAAGCAGTAATAAAAAGGTGGTGGTCGGAACTCTCATCTAAATCAGAAATTAAAAGTGATGGAAATATTAAGATTTTAAAGCAACAGTTGAATGGATTATGGGAACAAGAAAACCATCTTACTTTGGTTCCAGGATATACTGGTAATATAGCTAAGGACGTAGATGCTTATTTATTACAGCTGCATTGAGAGATTGCATCTTCTAAAGAGTATTTGGTTATTCAGACAGCGCTGGATTATATGATTTCCAAAAGTAGGTCTCTCCTGAGAACCGAGAACTGTGGAAGAAATACAACCAATTTTTTTTTTCTTTTAAAAAGCCACATGATAAAACCACTAATGAAATCCTAACAACCTACTTCACACTGAAGTGGAAATATCCAGAAGGAGCGGCTTCAACTTCAATGAGGTGAAAGTGCACTATGAAGACTGTTTGCCCTTGCTGCATGCAGAATTAAATGGCCATTTGGTAGCGTTGTTTAAGAACTACTGGGTCTTAACTCAGTCCTACATAAGAATATTATTTATAGTATATAAAAATAAGACAGGACTTATTACCAGGAACTATAAAGACCAATCATTAAATTTTTTATTGTGTTTTATGAAGAAACACTTAAATGTGTCCAGCTATTTTCTTCTGTCAGAAAGACTTCGAAAGTTTAAAACATCATAGTAAGTAATATTAAAATTTTTTGTCCACACTGATACTGTGTACAAATGCCTTAATTATTGATAAGCCAATGTATTATAATACCAGTATATCTTTTTAAAAAAATTAAAAGCAACCATGCTCCTGGCATGATAAAATCATGGAATTAAATCAGGGGTTTACGTTCATGTAGAATGTTGTTGAAATATACTCAATACCATTTTTTTAAACTTGAGAAATTTTTG
This sequence comes from Grammomys surdaster, assembly GCF_004785775.1. Taxonomy (NCBI): domain Eukaryota; kingdom Metazoa; phylum Chordata; class Mammalia; order Rodentia; family Muridae; genus Grammomys; species Grammomys surdaster. The sequence goes on along the minus strand of NW_021604699.1, from coordinate 2,242,788 downwards.
GCATCTCTGATTTTTTTTGGCCAGAAGCTTCATGTTATGTTTGTATGTATGTGTTATTCTTATATAAAGAAAAGAGGTGAATATGTATTTGTATGAATGTTTAACTGGAAATGTCCATGGAGTTGGCTAATTTATATTCACTTTATTGTATATAGAGTTCTAATATCTTTTCATTTCTGTAAAATTTAAACTTCCTTTGAGTAAATTTACTAAATATTTCTATTTTTTGCTTTTCTAATACTAATTTTATATGAAATCTAATTAATTCCTTGTCACTAAATGTGTTCTGAAAAGTTCCATACAATGTTTCAGAATTGTTTATAGTTAATGCTGACATCCTTCATCTGATAGAGGGCTAATATCCAATATATACAAAGAACTCAAGAAATTAGACTCCAGACAACCAAATTACCCTATTAAAAAATGGGGTATAGAGCTTAACAAAGAATTTTCAACGGAAGAAACTCGAACGGCCGAGAAGCACCTAAAGAAATGTTCAGCATCCTTAGTCGTCAGGGAAATGCAAATCAAAACAACCCTGAGATTCCATCTCACACCAGTCAGAAAGGCTAAGATTAAAAACTCAGGTGATAGTAGATGCTGGTGAGGGTGTGGAGAAAGAGGAACACTCCTCCATTGTTGGTGGGACTGCAAGATGGTGCAACCACTTTGGAAATCAGTCTGACATTGTACTTTAAGTTCCAACACAATGCATCACTACCTCCTCTAATGGTTAGTATGAAATCCCAGCAAACTATATGCAAGTGTTTTTGTGTTTTGTTTTTTTTTAACATGGCCATTTGAAGCATCAGTGTACTGAATTCTGGAATGTCTTAACAGTTTGAATCGTACCTGTCTTGGGTGGAATTGCAGTTAACTACCACTCTTGCTGGCCCATTCATCATCTTTTGTTAATAAGACTTGCAAGCTTCCAGAAAAGATAAATTGACTTCCTCTTCATATTCCAGTGTACATTTTAAAACTTAAACAGTGACTACTGAGAAGCTTCCCCAGCATCTTTTTTTGCCATGGAGATATTTAAAGTGTTACTTTTCACTGAATTCTGTTTTGTATAGCTGTTATTCCAGATATCTATGTACACCACAGAATGAATATCCGTTGTAGTAATTGATGATTATATCCTCAGATTAGAGTCATTCCAGATGACTAGCTTTGTGATTGTGAGGTGAGGTATGTAAGAAGTCACTTTTCAGAATGTGGGAATTTCATAAACCTTCATCATTCTGAAACCTTAAGGTGGGAACTACAGCCGTTCGTTCTTTGGTGTTAGTCCTTTAGTTTTCACTGTCTTTCTTACTGAGCCATCTGGGCAGGTTAATTCGGTTTGGTTGGAGTGTGATGCTAATGAGACTAAGGTTTTGAGCCTGATCCTTTTAAATTCATTAAACTTCTCACATGCACAAAGAAAAAATGATGCTGAAAACTAGATAGCTACATGTACAAAAATGAACCTAGATCCCCATATTTTGCCTTGCCAAAATGACTTAAAGATTGATGAAAAACACAATCAAAATGAAGAGCTGTAGAGGCCAGACCCAAAGGATAATTTTCTCACACAATTCCAGCCCCTGAGGCTCAGGATCACTGTGGAAAGGGCACAGAAAGACTCTGAGAGCCAGGGGGTTAGGAAGTGTGCTATGAGACTGTGTCTCCTGGGAATGCCAGAAGCTGTACCCAGAAAGTCTCATCAACATGACAGCCTAAACATGAGCCAAACAACAAATTTCCAATATCAGCAATAAAAAGAGAAACCACTACGTCCCATACAGGCATGAAAAAGATAAGGGGCACACAATAAGACAGAGTAATTCACTGAGCACAATTCTCAGGATCTGATAACATTAAGTAACTTGAAAATTCTTACAACTATTGAGAAAACTGAATTAATTTTTTATTGTTTGAGAATTTCACATATAGAATGTATTTTGACCAAATACACCTCTCTATCACTTTTCAATTCTTCCCCTGTCTCTCTCAGCATTTTTTCCTTCAAATGGTCTTTAAACACACACACACACATACACACACAAACACACATACACAGAGTATACTTAGTGCTACCTATATATGTATGGGTGCCAGGCATCTACTGGAGTATGGGAAGCCTTTTACGAGTCACATACCTGGAGAAAACTGACACCCCATCCCACCCTACCCCAAAATATCAATTGCTAACAGCTTCTCAGTTAAAAGTTGGATATCATGAACCCCTCCCTATCCAGCATGACATTTGGGCTAGATTGATTTTGTTCAGGTCTTGTGTGGGCAGACACAGTCATGGTGCATTTGCATATGCAGTAGTACTTTTGTACCTAGCAAATAAAAATTTGTCACAAATATCTATAACCTCTTAAGACTCTTACAGTCTTTCCACCATTTCTGTGGTGATTCCTGACTGTTGGGGTGAAGGAACATGGGTCCTGATACAACTATTCCATCTAGAGTAGAGCACTCGGCCATTTCTCAGTCTCAGTGCCTTGCTCAGTGTGGATCTCCAAACCCACCGTCAGAGGAGGGTTAAGGAAGCTTCTGGGTATGAGAACGTCTTCTGTAAAAACAAAACAAAACAAAAAAAAAACAAAACTTCTCTGATGAGAACTGAGAGATGCACTAATCTGTTGGCAGCGGAAGCTGGACAGAAGGGGCTGGGCTTAATAACAATCAAAAATAAATTCTAGATTGAGAAAGTAATGTCATAGAGTTAAAAAGTATCAAGGAATTGATAGCAATTCAATACACATCCCAGAAAACAGAAGAAAATGAGATCCTTCACAATGAATTTTATGAAGCTATATTATTTCTACTAAAAGCCAAAACCCTGCAAGCAATGCCCCACAATCACTCAAGAATACTGACATAAAATATTTAACACTAAACAAAACTAATCAGAGATTAGGAAAACAATTAGGAGAAGATTTGAGGGATATAAGAATAGACAAAAATGTTCTTTGATAAGTCAATCAACAGAACAAAGTATCTTCTATATCAGTTTATACACAGGGATTTATTTTAAAGGTGGCATTTTAGAAGTGAAAGGGAACCATTGAGTCTTTGACAACTAACTGTCCATTTTAACGATTAGTAAAAGGGTTGCAACTTATTTTACCTAGAGTTAATGTTAATATGAAAAATGTGATCACTTTAAGCATATTAATAAATGATGTCCACAAGCAATTTACAGAAGTAAAACAAATGACCAATAAATGTGAAAGAGTCCCCAACCTCACCAGCAATCCAGGAAACGTAAATCAGAACAGCACTCACTACCCCTAAGTATCAGAAAATAACTTCTTCAAAATCCTATATGCCCTGTAACTGTAAATGCATAAACAATGAGCAGAAAACACGGGCTTGTTGAAAGTTGCTTCGTACGAAGACAGAAGTTGGTATGAGTGGTGAAAGTGGAGATTCAGAGAATTCTGCATTTTTATTATTTAAAAATCTTACAAAAAAGTGCACAACTGTAGAAATCCATAGATTTCTTTTTTGAAAACAAATCTAAACCAGTGAAAATTTATAGAGCATGAAGTGTCAAGAGTGCTCATGACAGCCGGGCAGTGGTGGCGCATGCCTTTAATCCCAGCACTTGGGAGGCAGAGGCAGGCGGATTTCTGAGTTCGAGGCCAGCCTGGTCTACAGAGTGAGTTCCAGGACAGCCAGGGCTATACAGAGAAACCCTGTCTCGAAAAACCAAAAAAAAAAAAAAAAGAGTGCTCATGACAGAATCGCATGTAGTTAGGATCCCAGTTGTATCTATTTTTAAAATTATTTTATTTATTTACATTCCAGCTGTTGCCACCCCCAGTCCTCCCTCATTCCATTCCTCCTCTCCTTTGCCTCTGAGAGGATGCTCCCTGACCCCACCAAGCATCCCCTTTCCCTGGGGCCTCAAGCCTCTACAGGATTAGGCATATCTTCTCCCACTGAGGCCAGATGAGGCAGTCCTCTGCTACATATGTTCCAGGGGACTAGACCAGCCTATGTATGTATGCTGCCTGGTTTGTGGCTCAGTCTCTAGGAGCTCCCTGGGATTAGTTGAGACTGCTGGTCTTCCTATGGGGTCGCCTTCCCCTTAAAGAAATGTTCGAAGTCCTTAGTTATCAGGGAAATGTAAATCAAAACAACCCTGAGATTCCATCTCATACCAATCAGAATGGCTAAGATCAAAAACTCAGGTGACAGTACATGCTGGTGAGGAGGTGGAGAAAGAGGAATACTCCTCCATTGCTGGTGGGATTGCAAACTGGTAGAATCACTTTGGAAATCAATCTGGCAGATTCAATCAATTCATCAGAAAATTGGAAATAGTTCTGCCTAAAGACCCATCTATAACGCTCTTGGGTATATCCCCAAAAGATGCCCCACCATATCACAAGAACACATGCTCCACCATGTTTGTAGCAGCTTTATTTATAATATCCAGAAGCTGGAAACAACTCAGATGTCCCTCAACCAAATAATGGATACACAGAATGCGGTTCATATACACAATGGAATACTATTCAGCTATTAAAAACAAGGACATCATGAATTTTGCAGGCAAATGGATGGAACTAAAAAATATCATCTTGAGTGAGATAACCTAGACTCAAAAGGACATGCATGGTATGTACTCACTGATAAGTGGATATTAGCCAAAAAGTACAGAATACCTAGGATACAACCCATAGAACTTAAGAAGTTTAACAAGCAGAAAGGCATAAGTAAGGATGGTTCAATCCCCTTAGAAGGAGGACGAAAATAATTATGAGAGGCAGAAGGAGGGGGGATCTGGGTGGGACAGGGGAGAAAAACAGGACAGGAGAGAAGCCCAGAGGACCACGAGAATGAATGGACATATGCAGCCTCAAGGGATGGTGGAGGAACCTCCAGAAAGTACCAGAGACCCAGGAGATAAGAGAATCTCATGACTCAGTGGAGGTAACCTTAGCCGAAATGCTCAACAATGGCAACAGAGAACTCGAAGAATCCAACTCCAGTAGATAGACAAGGCCTCAAGTGGAGGGATAGAGTAACTAACCCACAGTCAAAATTTCTGACACAGGATTATTCCTGTCTAAAAGAACTACAAGGACAAAAATGGAGAAGAGACTGAAGGAAAGGCAGTCCAATGACCTGCCCAACTTGGGATCTATCTCAAGGGGAGGCTCCAAGTCCTGACACTGTTACTGATGCTGTGACGTGCTTACAGTAGGGAGCCTAGCATGGAGGCCCTACCAACAGCTGACTGAGACAGATGCAGATATTTATACTCAACCATTGTACTAAAGATGGGGAGTTCTATGGTTGAATTAGGGGAAGGGTTGAAGAAGCAGTTGTATCTATTTTAAGTTTCTGCGCGTTATCTATAGGATCAAAGCATGGCAGCACCTGTTAAAAATCTCACCAATTTGATTGCTTAGGTCAGCAAGTGTAGATTTGAAGACAAGGAGTCCTGAAAGGGGGATCTGAGGCAGGAGGGAGGGAGTAGAAGATGACAGAGGCAAAATGGTGCCCCAGCTCTGGAACCAGTGGAATCCACTCTTAATTTTACTTCTTCCTACATCACTCAAGTCATCTATGCTGTCTAAAAGCTTTCCTGGGGTAATACTGAAGAGCTCTCTGAAATTCTGTTTATTCCCAAGCTCTTGTACCATACATTACACATCTTACATTCTCTCTTTGCTTCCTCCCCAAAAGTTCTCTTCTTTACTAGCAAAAACAGCATAACTGGCTAATACAGGCTTCCTACTTTCCAGGTCAATAGGGGCGCCTTCTAACTTATACATTCGATCATTTAAAAAGCAAGAAAAGCCAAGCCATCTTTAGACCTTTGTCTGAGATCTACCTCCCTGGCCTTTAACTTTATCTATTTTCTAAGTCTTAAGTGTAGACCGACATATCTCTATAGGAAAAATAACTACCTACTTCTTCACTGGCCATTACTTTCTTTTTGTTCTAGATAGACACTAAACTTCAGAGATGTGTTATATTCAACTATACTCAGCTATAAATGGCAACTGAAATGACCAGCATGGTACAAGAGCAAGTCAATGGCCACAGGTGATCTTAGTTCTCTGCCACATGGCTCCTTCATCAGACATGCCCTGAGTTGGTCAGGATGGAGGAGTTTTATCCCCAGTATCTGAGCCAGCACAGTCCTAGTCAGCAGGACAGGCCTAACACCTCGGCTCTACACTTACCACCCAGAGTAGTACTGGCTTCCTTGGGCCCCTGTCTGCCACACCTTTCTTCTCCTTTTCTTCATCATGATAGTTTTCTTTCATAAAAATGATTTAACCTATTGTGATATCAAATTGGAACATAAAGGGCCACAAGTAGTATAGGAAACTTAGAAAAATACAGCAAATGATTATAATCTTCTGTGTCACAGGAATTCTAAAATGCTACTTTGCTGGCATCAATAATAAACTTACTTTGACAAAAACTAAACACGCTATCACTTTTTGGAAAATTTAAACAGGTTTACTTGCAGTTGCTATAATGATAGAATGTCGAGCTATCAAAACTTGTATCCTGATCACAGACAAGCAAACAAAGGCAATGTACCCCTCATAAGGCTCAAACCCATGACCCAGGGGTTAAGAGTCTCATGTTCTATTGACTGAGCTAGCTGGGCACTAAAACGTGTCTACTGAAACATTTCATCCTGAATTCATGCTTTATATTATTAAATATTCCACCACAAATAAAAGTGGAAAGCTGCCTCTGTTTTTGTCCCATGGAGGAAAATAACAGAAAGAAGCGAATGAAGGGTTTCGAGTGACAGTGGATTCTCACGAACAGCTCCACATGTGTGGCATGAGTTTTGAATGCTTGGACATAACTGTGGCAGGCTTGGCATGGTTAGGAGAGAGATTAGTGTCTATAAAGAAGCCAATCAGACCGGCCACAGCTGCCCCCTGCAAAGCACCTCCAGGTGTTCTCTGGAAACACAGATCAGATAGGTCTTAAAACCCCCTGAGCAAGTTTTCCCCCCACTAGATACTTGAAGGGGGATGAAGGGGAACTTCTGAGACTGCCTGATTTCTGAATAGCACTGCACCTGCCCTGAATAATGAGCTTTCTGGGCCATCCAAGTAGAACATGAATTTTCGTTGACAGATTTTGTAGCAAACTGCATCTTGGGTACTTGATCCCTGGTTCCCCCCAAATCTTTTATAGAAACCTTGATGCAAAGACTCGCTTAGTCACCCCTCCTCTTCACCCAGAGCTCAGCCATATGGAAGTGTTGTCTTAGAGAACAATGGCCCCACAGTGACGGCTGTGTACCTGATTTTATTTCCTTATGTATCTCCATAGCATGAAGGTCAGAATGGAACAAGCTAAGTATGCCTTCCTTCAATCCATGCACAATCTACTGACCACTGATTTAAACTGATCATTTTCCCCTCTCCTGTAAAACAAGGATATTTATTTACCTTCCTTCTGTTTGGGCCCCTCTCCCCTTCTCCCCTTTTCTCCCCCTTCCCCTTCCTTCTCTCGCCTCTTCTGTCCTCTCCTCTCTGTCCTCTTCCCTGTCTTTTGACCTCCTCTAGACTGTCTCAAGCATCAAGTGCTTTTGGTTTCATGAAAGTTTGTCTCTAGTCTAGATACTCTCCAAAGTTTTCAAACCTTCTCATTGTAGGAGCTTGGAGACAATCTCCAGCTAACTTTGTAATTCTACCTCCAGATCTGTTTCCTGTCTTTCACGGATCTGACAGTGAATGGCCTTTCTACTTAGTATTCCTCCCAGCAGTACAATTAATTGTGCTTTGTCTTAGCATTATCCTAATCATGCCACTCCAGTTTGCTTGCAGGCCAAAGTCCAGGCTCCAGGCATATCATCTGCCAACACTGCCATTGTCCATACTCTCTGCACACGTGTGCTACCATTCACTGGGATGTGTCTTACTCTAAAGAGGTGTTATGTTTCCCAGGGCTGAAGTCTTTGGTGGGCACACTTACCTTTCAAGAGTCTACTAAGATTGCTGGGGCTCTTCCAGAAAGTGTAAAATTAATTATACACAAGAACTCAGTGTTTTCTGACTAAATAAATAAATTGGTTATACAAATGAATGAATGAATGAATGAATTAATGAACAAGTGATTAAGAGTTAGATAAACTAATACAATCCTATACCACACACAACCCCAAGGCAAAACTCAGGTTTTGCCTGTCAATGGCTGCCATCGAAATCCATAATATTTATGAGTTTAGGTTTTGTCTCGTTGCATTGTCATGGTCTTCAATTTGCCTAAGAACTGGCATATAAAATGAATTGAAGTAGTGACAAGTTCATGTGTGCATACCTGAAGTTCTAAAAACTCAGAAATAAGAATAAAAGCAGTATCCTTCCGTGGTCTCATAGGATTTCATGGAAACGCATCAGGAAGAGTGGGAAAATAGTAATATTCATTTCAAAAAAAAAAAAACTTCAGGGATCTCCACAATTATAAATAGTATGTTCTATGATTTTCACATGTAATTTTAATTTTGAACTTCAAATATAATTTCATAGGCACAGAAGTTAAGTATACTGGATTCATTTGTATGATGTAAGAAGAAGTAAAAGTGGACAGGGGTTTTCCTAGGTTCAACAGTATATCCATGAGGACATGTAAACCTTAAACATAGTCTGGCCAATCTTGAACAATATCTTTGTCAAACAGGATAATTAATCCCTGCCAGAACATGGCTTATTGAGGGATGCACATAGAATAAACATTCAGCCCAAGCAGACAAAGAGAAGCATCTCAGAAGATGGCAGGATGGGGATGTGGGGAGTGGGCCCAAATGTGCACAGTGAAGGGTGCTCCCAGGGAAAGATTCATTCCTGTGTGGACAAGTCATGTCTGAGGGAATATAGTCTGTCCAATGCACCAATTAAGTTCTCCAGTGAGCAATTAGCTGTTAAACCATAAGAGTAGAGATTCATACAGAGGCAGTAAAAGCAGCTGGGGACCTCTTATACAGAGATTAGCTTTAAAAATCAATTTTCCACAAGGGAAATGCAAAGGGTGTGCAGAGCCTTCCAACAAGTGAGACAAGGTGACGACTCACCACACTCTGTAACACGTTTAAAGTACACATGGGACAGTTGCCAGGGTCAAAGGGGAGGGGACCTGTGTTTTTCTTTCTTTTGTGTGGAAGATCAAAATAAAAAAAATACAAAACTGCTTTGTAATAACATAAGGTCTTAGCACAAAGTCAAAGAAAACAGGGTCTAAATCAGCCATCTTGCTTCAAATTCGGCCAAATCCATGCAGACACCTGACAAAATTGTTTCAATTTCCACACTTCTTTCATTTCCTTTATGAAAGTCGCAGAAAGAATTGCTAAAACACCCCCTTGTGTTCTTAAAATATCCTCAAGAGTGGAACGGTAATCTCTGCACAGTTCAGCCTTGGTATCAGAATGGAGGCCCTCAGGTCGTTTGGCCTAATTGCTGTTTAGTGTTTGCTTCTAATGATGGAATACCCATTGTTAGTGGCTTAAAATTCTGGGGTTTCGTCTGGTGAAACGTCATATAGTTCAACAACATTCTAAAATGAATTCATCTAGGAATGGAATGTTTATATTGGGAGTAACAGGTTGTGGTTTTCTAAGCCAGTAGTTCTCAACCTGTGGGTCACGACCCCTTGAGGGGTCAGATGATCCTTTCAGAGGGGTTGCCTAAGACCATCTGCATAGCAGATATTTACAAATTGACTCATAACAGTAGAAAAATTATATTTATGAGGTAGCAATGAAATAATGTTATGGTTGGGGGTCACCACACCACAAGGAACTGAATTAAAGGGTCGCAGCGTTAGGAATGCTGTGAGCAGCTGCTGTAAGCAAAACCCCAAAACCCCACAGTCAACTAATGTACACGGTCAACTAAAACACTCAAATGTGGCAGTGTCCTCCCAAATCCCAGCTACTGAAGGTTGAATGCCAGGCCTTGACTTAAAGTTACTGGAAGCTGAACACAAGCCATCGGAGGCTGACATGTTCTTCCTGTTTAATGTCACAACAGTTGATTTGGTCCCTCACTATTCAGTGAGACACTGGGAGGTATCTGAAATTGAGACCTGTGTAAAGGAACTAATGGGCTCCTTCAGACAGTAAAGGTTTTGAGCAAGTGATTATGGTCCTTCCTTACGGAAGGTTAGGGAGAAGTGCTCTAATATCTCATCAAACTAGAAGATTCAGATTGGCCTCGACCTTACCTTCAGATTCTGGTGACTTAGGCATCCTTCCATCAGCCTATCTCATCTCTGCACACCCTTTTAAAATTAAGAGAAAGCTGTAATTGTGTATTTCTGGTTTAGGTAACACACACAAAAAGGTTGCTGAAAAATTGTCATTTGGAGTGAAGAACTGAGGCTTCCATCCCTTGGCTTCCCCCCTCCCCACACCCTAGTGTTACCCTCTCCTCCCAGCTGATGCTTCCACAAATTGGAAGAGGGATGGGTATTTGACTGGAGAACTTCTAGGGAGGTGGGAGAGATCCTGCATTTCTCCACCATCTTGCCTTGTGAGCTTCATCTTTCTGCCCCAAGAGAGGCTGGTCTGAAGCTGTTCTCTTTGTCACCGTCACTGAAGGCTTGGTTAAAGAGTATGAGGAAGATGCACCCAGCTGTAAGTCTGGGTGGAAGTAAGGGTGGGCCCCAAGGGTTGGAAGAGACATTCCGTCTAATTCCTTTCCTTTCCCTCCAGGCCTGTATCTGGAGGGTGTCCTGGGCAGCCTCTGAGTGGAAGCCTGAGGCCTCCTTTAGGGCCATTACATAGCTCTAAAGAAAATGTTATTTCCCAAAACTCCAAGATAGGAGGAACTGGTCAAAAGTAATGGAAAAAGGCTGGCTAGACTAGACTTCCACAGGGACATTTTGCAACCCTTTCCCCCAACTGGCTCTCTGAGGGTAGAAGCTGCTGAGAATTGGCCACTAGGCAAAGTGAACTGAGACCATTCAGAGAGAGAGAGAAAGTACTGAAATATCTGCCACACACTGACCAGTCTCAGCCTCTTCAACTGACACTTGATTTGAAGGTTCTGGGGTGACTTTAAACTAACTTAATTCAGTATGTGCCACTTGAGACTTATTAAGGAGATTTACTATCTCCTTAATTTCATGCCACATTCCTTCCCCTCACCCCTTAAGACTAATCTTTGCTCATGTCCACACTGCCAGGGGCACTGGGAGAGAGTTCTGAGTGGACACAGTGGACCCTGACTTTTTGGATCTAGACAGTGGGCATCCTGAAGGAGACACCCAACACAATTGTGATGGTGCTTTGTGTGGCCCAAGGACTGTACCATGTGGTCCTCTTCACTACCCTCTTGGGGATCTGAACACTTAAGCTGTTATTTAAGAGTGTCCCTGTCACAGCACACCTCCTTTCCCTCCTCCTCCACTTCCTCCCTGACCAGTCGTAAATATGAGTAGTTTCCTTGTGCTTTTTAACCAAATATTCAGGAGAAGATGCAGAGGAAGCCAGCTTTAGACCAGACTTTCCTGTAACAGAAAGTTAAGTTGCCAAGGGAAAGGTGGTGTTTGAAAAGTACAGGGCCTCCCAACCCTGGGGAAGAGGTTCCAGTGAGACACTTATCCCTTTTCTGAATCGTTCAGGGAACATTATGGGAGAAGGAGGTGGAAAGACTACAAGAACCAGGGGGTGGGGAGACGTGTCACAAGAAGCTGTCTTCCAGACATGCTATAGCCATTGCACTAATGAGATCACTGCAGCTGTAGCTGTCTATATAAGGCTAGCACAATTTCGGACAGTTTAACGTTTCATCATGGACGGGGGAGGACCCACCCCTCCCTGAGAGACTATTGGCAACTAATGCTTATTAGAGGAGAGATGTCATTTTCTTCAGTAGTGTATCCTGTGACAAGTTTCTCTCCCTTGAGTAAATTACCTTCCACTCATTCTTAGGAAAGAAACTCTATCTGAACTCACAATGGAGTACAGACGAAAAGGAGATATGAAAGTAGCCGAGATTTGTGGAAAAGATGGATTCCAGTAAGGGTGTGGGACGAGAATGGGGGAAACTGTCTGAAATTCATTACACAAATGTACAGAACTCTCACAAAAAAATTTTTAAAATGGGTGTCCCTGTCACAAGGGCACCAAGGGAGGAGTAAATTTTCCTTCCTTTCAGGATTCCATACGTCTTTTCCACACTGAGGTTCCTAACCCAATGCTCGAATTTGGGTGAATCATCTGTTATGTATGTGGACTCTGAAACACATATTGAACTTAGATACATCAGACAACTACTGCAATAGCAGTAGAGTAATATATACAACTGTGGATACGAACTTCAGATTTCAGACCTTGTACCTTGAGGTGTTAGAAAAAGCAGGAGGCAGGCTCTACTAGCTCTTGGCTGCTGCCATGTTCCTGCTCTAATGGCATCCAGAGGTGCCAGGAGTCTGCTGTCTGCTTTTTCTACACCTCCCACTACAGATGGTGCCACCTGTATTGGGAGGTGTTAGAAAATGTGGGCAGTCAGGCTAGCTCCTGGCTGCTGCCATGTTCCCTCTCTAAGTTCCTGCACTAATGGTGGCAGAGGTGCCAGCCCAGAACCCACGAGAAGTTGCTGTGGCTGCTGCCTTCATCGGTCAGCTCCATGGACTCCATGGCTCCAAGCATGGCCCTTGTGCCAACTCCACCACCCTCATAGTGCTCGGCTCAACCACAGACAATGTCCACCATCCTCCCAGTACCTGGTAGAATGAAGACTCTTAATGCTTAATGATTATACAATGGATTTATATATCAGCAAATACTCAATACACAAGATGCCCACACAACTAGGATTGTTAACCCAATTACCTAACCTTGACATTTATAACTACCTTAGACTTCTAGAGACACGCAGACATCCACCACCATCCTCTCTCCTCTCTTTTTCTCTCTCCTCCCTTGCTCCTTGTTCTGTCCTTCTCCCCACTCCTTGCTCTGCCTACCTCTTCTCTATCCAATGACAGAGCTCTTGCCACAAGACCTAGAGAAGTAGACAAAGAAGTCCAAACTGAGACATTCCAACCAATCCCAATGGCCCCTCTGAGGGATTTGCCTGAGCCTCCCCACCCCAACAAAGAACACTTGTACTTGACTGGTTGTTCTAAAAGCAGGGGGGTGGGTGAAGGTTTTCACGCGCAGCTTGGATGGATCACAGCAGACTAGACGGTTCCACGAGGGGAGGTTTATTAAGAGAGTGGGAGAGCAAGAGGAGAGAGAGAAGAGTAGAGCAGGTAGAGGCCGGCCATGACCACGTGGAGAGAGGAGGAAGGGAAGGGGGGAGGGGAGACGGCAACCTGCAGGCTGCCAGAGCAAGAGAGAGAGGAGGGGCCAAGCAGCCCCTTTTATAGTGGGCAGGGTTACCTGCCTGTTGCCAGGTAACTGTGGGGAGGAGCACACCTGGCCGCTTCCAAGTAACTGTGGAGGTGGAGTTTAACAGATTACTAACAGTGGGTTTCCTTGTGTTCCACATTCTTTTGCATGTCCAGCATCAATCTGAGCAGACTGCTCATCTGTGGGAAATGGGACAAGGAGAATGAACCTGCTGCTGAGTGATTGTTTCTGTGCTATGCCTAACAATGCTCTTTGCTTCTCACCCTGGACCCTATCCATAAAACAGTGGCAGACTAGCTTGCTAGCTCCTAAGCAGAGTAAAGTCAAGCACCAGACCAGTCTTTAATCTTACTGGGGAAACCAGTTTGAAATAATTTTGTTATGATGTTTGTGTAGTATAGCTCTGTTTCTAGTCCTATCAGGAGCCTGTGTTGGACAAACTGGCAGATGTCCCTCAGTAAATAGATGGGAAAAGCAGCGGCATCTATCATAAAGCTCTGTAAACGTGCAGTTTAAAAGACAGACTGATCTTTTGTGATGATATCGCCTCGTGGCTAAAATACCAGCCATGAAATCCGCAACAATGTATTGAGTACCTGCAGAACAGGCCTCTTTATGATTGGTTTCTAAAGTTACTGCATTGAAATGGTTGGCCTTCCATGTTCCAAGTCTCAAAGTACTTGCACATACATCGGCGGCTTAACAAAATTCTGGAGTCACCTAAGACCATGTTATCATCATTATGTGTAGCCAATAGTAAACACAAGTGACAGCTGTGTTTCAGATACTCTTGCAGGCTTCTTACACATGTTAACTTGTCCACTATCATAGCAGCTTTGTGGGTAGGTAATACGATTTTCCTCATTTTATGTCTGACTAAAGTGAAGCACAAAGAGATAAATATGCACACCAGGCAGTGATGGCGCACACCTTTAATCCCAGCACTTGGGAGGCAGAGGCAGGCGGATTTCTGAATTTGAGGCCAGCCTGGTCTACAGAGTGAGTTCCAGGACAGCCAGGGCTACACAGAGAAACCCTATCTGGAAACATAACAAAACAGAACAAAACAAAACAACCAAAAAAATAAAAGATGGAGTAAGAGCGAGCAGTCAAACTCCAGGTCACAGCACATGCTAGTAGAATGTACCATCTCAAAGAGGAAAATGAATCAAAGTAGAGAAAGTCGTTGTGTAGAAATCTTCTGAGAAACCAGGGACAGAGATGAGATTGATGCCTAATTAGTTTACGAACATTGCTGGGACTCCAAACAAACACCTACATCCAATATAACACAGTGTGCCCAAAGATGCACCTGGAGATGTTCCCGTGGTCTGAAGAACTATATAATTCTGTTGTCTTGGGCTTCATGGTGACAACATCCCATGCCCAGTGGCCACTGCTGATGACACCTTCCAGTAGCCCCCAATTTCAAATGAACTAGTTGAAGATGACTGGTTCTTACAACATGAGAACCCTCCACTGGTGCCCCTTAATCTTAAGACATGATTCAGAGACAGAGGTTCTGAAGCAAAGGGCAGACTGCTGGGTTCTAGTCCTAGCACCAAGTGACTCAGAGTCAGTCACTTCCCTTCTAGGAACATTTTTATCAGAGAGAAGATGGGACCCAGAAGCCTCTGAAGTCCCCATCTCATTGTGCCCTCCCAGCACACATCTGTGACTGTTTTGAAGACCCCTTCTATATCCCTGAGTGCCTGCCCTTACCCACTCCTGGGCTTCCCAATAAGTCATACATCGAGACTTTTCTGCCCTGTGTTTTATCCTCTCAGGACCCTGTGCTTATCTGTGACTAAGAATGATTATATTTTTATCACGGAAGTTAAAATGATTGTCATTTCTTAATAATTCCCTTCTCCCAGGAGACCTCATTGCCTCAACTCTCTTTCCTTTTCTTTTTTTTTAATGTAACATTTCTATTGATTCTCTGAAAGTTTCACACCATGTACCTTGATCATGTTCACTTTCCAGTCCTTCCTTGTCTGCCCTCCCCACTTGTGACTTCCCCTCTAAAAATATTTTAAAAATAAAAAAGAGTAGACAGTCTAATATGTGCTATCTATTTGTACTCACTGGAGCATGGTCAAACTCTCAGTGTCCTGTCCTGTAAATAGAACTGAGTCCTTCCACTCCTGCACCTCCACCAGAAGCCATCAGTTGTGGAGAACTAACTTCAGCATCTTTATCACACTTTTGAGGAGTTCTCTTCAGTGGTTCTGGTCTAGGCTATTACTTTTGGGGAGAGAGGGATTGTGAGGGATAAGGGGTGTCACAGAAGTCTTCCATGCCCCCTCTCAACTATGCATCTATAGTTATTGATATGACAGCAAAAGTAGCCTCCTTGATCTTCACAGTCAGTGTGAGCACAAACCATGAGCCTCCACACTGTTTCTGGAGATTGCACTGATAATGAGCATGGTCCCCCGCTACAATAGGGCCCCAGACAAGTAGGACAAGGCCCTCGGAGGCAGCCGAGACCATAGACATCAACACAGCCTCTGGTGGCAGTGCAGCCCACAGATGGACACAGAGCAGAAGAGCCAGCCAGGCTGTGCCCTGCTAGAGGATGTGTTGATGTCTGTGGCACATGTTACTACCAAGGGCCATGCAGATATGCTGCAGTCTGAGGCCATGCTGACATCCATGAACTGTGTTGTCCCAAGAGTCATACAGATATGAGTGGCCTGGCCTGCCTCCCGAGGCCATGGTCATATTTGGATCCATGCTACCACCAACAGCCATGTCTGGGTCCAAGGCCCTACAGCAGTCAGGGTCGATGTTGATGTTTGAGGCCCAAGTTACCATCAAAGGCCTTGTGCTGTTACCTGAAGCCACGTTAATGTCCATGAGCTGTGCTGCTGCTGGGGGCCAGGCCTCAACTCTCTTAAACCACATTGATTATGAAAAGCTAATGCTCACCTCTGTCCTTACAGAAACAAAAGACTGAGCTGGAGAAAAACAACCTTGCAAGTGTCCATCTTTTGTTCCACGGTTATTCAGAAGCCTGAATTTGCTAACATTGTATTTACTGATAAGTCAACAAACATTTATTTTTTAAACATTTACTGAAACACTCCAATCTACATAGTAACACTCTACCACCACCACACACAGAAGAGTGATAAATTACACAGGGACGTCCAAGAAGCCTCCCCAGTGGTGGGAGGGTGAGAGCTGAGACTTTCATCACAAGGTACTCGATGGCTCTTCCTCAAAGCTCTGGGCAGCTGACAAAGATAGATAGGCCAGTCAGACCACTTGTATGAAACTGTAGCTTTGTCTTCACTAATCTAGTGACAAATATCCTCTGGAGGGAGCCAGAGGGCTGTGTGAGGTACACCAACCACACAATAATTTCTTCGGTCTGTGTTCTGCCATGGTCTCTAGTTTTCATCTGAATCAGAGTTGTGGCCAATTTCCTAAATCATTGATATAAATTGTAAATAATCTTAAAAGTAAGATTTTCTTTCTTTGCAAGCATCTTATTTCCCATGTTTAATTTAGAAATTGAACATGCATCCATTGGTAGCTCTTGATTTTAGGTAATACTTTCTGCCCTTTAAAAACTGATCAGTAGGCCCCTTTAGGCAAAGTGCTATTCACATTTGAACTCTGGTTCCTGTTGGTTGCTGGTTTAAGGCCTGACCCTGAGTTCTTGGTACTTCAAAACCCAGTTCTTTTTGTCTCTCCCTTGATGTGGTTCAGAAAAAGGTAGCTCGAAATGGAGAAACTCTGTGACAAATGACATTGAAAAATAATTCCACCAGAACTGCCCTCACCTTCCATTTTGGGGTAGTTCCCAGGCTCATAGAAATGTGACTCTTCAGATGACTAAGAGTATGAAAGTATCATAAAAAATCCTTCATGGGCCATAGATTTGATGACCCAGATGTGAGATGTGGTTGATTGTCTTAGAGCTCGTGAGAGTAAAAGAGAAAAGGTGAGGGAGTCTTCTTGCTCTTCAAGCTCAGGGGCTGGGTCTAAACTCAGCTATCATGGAACGCTGAGCTATAGATGCCCCTGTGGCAAGGGCTGTCATTACACACAGCTCTCTAACTCCTTTTTATAGTGATTTGTGTTTTCCATTTGTTTATTTACTGGAATAGTGCACCATAGCGCATGTGAAAAGGGCAGAGGACAACTTGCAGGTATCGGTTCTCTCCTTCCCTCTATCTAAAGATCAAATTTAGGTCAACAGACTTGGAAGCAAGAGTCTGTTACTCTCTGAGCTGTCTTTGGGCTTTTGGTAAGTCCCATGAAGGTGACAGGCAGTCCTTGTCTCCAAAGTGGCTTCTGGCTACTGTAGAGAAGCAGGGTGACATTCTGCTTGGCTGGAACTCTCTCAGATGGTCCACAGACATACCAGGACAGTGTCTACTTCTCATGGGCTTGCTGCTGTGGCTGTATCTTCCTCCTGACATTGACTTCTGTGACTCTTTTCTAAGAAATTCTCTCTCTCTTTTTCTCTCCCCCCACCTCTCTCTCTGTGTGCGCACCTGTGGTAATCTGAAGAAGCCATCAGATGCCCTGGCCTATCACCATCCAGGAGACAGGGTCTCTCACTGAACAGGGAGAACAACACTAAGCTAGCAACAAGCAGGCTCCACCAATCCTCCTGTCTCCCCTACATCAACTCAGGGATGACACGGTGTGTACAGCCATGTCCAGCTTTTCATGTGGGTCTTGAGGATCCAAACCCAGGCCCTCATGTGTGCTGTAGCAAGCTCTCTCACCCAGTGGGACTTACCCCCAGGTTTTGATGGTTTCCTATAGATTTTCCCCCTTGCTGAGCTGCTGCTCAATACCCAAGAATGAGGGTCCTAGTGATGCTTCTTGACCACACCCCCACTCCTGATGACCTCAGCCCCAAGGCCTCTCTAACTGTTCCCACTCTGCACGGCTCTTGCTCTCTCCAGTCTGGCAGCTTGCTGGTGGCAGAAGTATCTCCGAGTTCCCTTGTGTTGTAAGAAAATCCATCTTTTTTGCATTGTGGTCTCCTTTAATCAACTAATTTTTATTCAAATAAACATGTGAGAACTCTTTTTTACCAAGAAGATTGAATTCTAATTTATTTTATTATACATTGGACTTCAACGTAAATTTTTTACTTTTCTGGAAATAGATTCAAGTCATGCTATTTCTCATACTAGAAACCTAAGACTTATGTCTTGCTACTCCCTACTCCGTCCTCAAGTCTGTTTCTTCTCGTATTCACACCACCCTCAGTAGCACCTCCCTCTATAGGTGACACCTAGATTTTCTGTCTGGAGCTAGTCTTCTGCCACCTGATACAGTCTGAAACCATAATCCGGTCACATCTATTCACCTTGCTGTGGCTGCTTCAGCTGAGAAATGGCCTCCTGATACTTCTACGAGCACATCAAAAGCTTCTGCCTGGCCCTGAAGGACTCCCTGTCTTCCTGGTAAGATTCTCGGGGATATATGTAAGTTGATTACTTCCAGGATCAGCTGCTACTATCTCTGTTCCAAGAGGGCCCTTGTCTGCCTGCTCCAAACAGACAGGCGCATGTGCTGGAGTCCAATCTGTCTCACTTCCTCAGTGAGACTTTCCCTGACATTTGTCTTCCATGAGGACTGTCTAACTTTGCAGTCCCCTCCTCAGGAGGCTTCGTTCTTTCATAGGTCAATCCCCCAAGCTGGCTGCGCCTATCACTTGAAGTGTCTGCCTCCTCAAGTATCACTGAGATGTATAAAAGATTTGCAATTTGTACGTGGGCTGTTGAGTATCCAGAGAATAGAAAGGAAATCTTGGGTATTTATACCCTTTACCACGTAACTTGCCCTCGTGGACAAGCTCAACTGAAGACACTATGTCATGTGCCTTGTAGCCTTGGATACCAGGAGCACCTTGTAGCTGGGGGCACTAAACAGTGTAGCAAGATGTTCATCAGAGTGTGCTCAGCTATTGTAGGCTGTTGAAAACAAGTCTCTTGTCAGGGTATATGGCTCAAGATGGCTGTAAAGATGATAACCGCTTTCGGCTAGGAGTCGGCTCCCAACAGGGGGCATTGGATGAACTTGTGATCTGGTGACTGTATTTCTGAATGATAATATCTGGGCAGGGTTCTGAGCCCACTAAGAGATTTTCACACTGTTGGCTTATGCTGCTGCCCCAGCTTTCCTTCCACTAGGAGAGCTCATATAGAGAGTGTGCCTCAGCAGGGAATGAAGAAAGGCCTGGAGGCTTTACACTAGTGCACACACAACCGTGTGCTTTGGGGCCCAAGTGCTTTAGGGAGTACTGCATTGCTCACCTCTCCCTGCCCAGGAGTGACCTTCAGGGTACTGTCAGCACAAGTGCCTGGGTAGGTTTGATCATCATACCTAGGAAGTGACTTGCCCTATATCCTAACAAAGGAACAATCCAAGGTGTTTCAGTGTGCTTCACAGAGGGAAGGATCTAACTATGGTTGTACTGAAGTTCCTACGCAAACATAGTTCAAGGATACACTAGCCAATGGGCTTCTTGGTTTCTATTGAGCAACAAGGAAGGCCACTGGCTAAGGATGACTTTGAGGTCAGTGTCAGATATGTATCTAGATACTCTTCAAAGCATCTCCCAGAAGCCATTTCTGTGTGAACAGGCCAGAGGAAGACACTACCTTGCAAGGGAAAAAAAAGTCAAAAGATGGGAAGGCATTTTCAAATTCCCCAAAGAAAGCAGTGATCTGTCCTCTCTCAGTTCATGCTGGAAGCCCTGGACCTGATGAAGAGGGAGAAAAACTATTGGGAGCCTGTGGGTTCAAAGCCATAGATGGCAGGAAGGAAAAATAAGGCTGTTGTTTCTCTGCCACTGTGATAAAACACCAACTCAAAGAAGCTCAGGGGAGGAATGGGCTTATTTGAACATGTAGGTTACAGTTCATCACTGGGGAAAGCCAGAGCAGGAATTCAAGGCAGGACTTTGAAGCTGGAACCAGAGAAATGCTGCTCACTGCCTTGTCCCTTCTGGCTCTTGCTCAGCCAGCATTCTTATGCAGCTCAGGACCGCTCCCCAGGGCTGGCACTGCCCATATTAGGATGAGCCTTCCTGCATCTGTTATCAAGAGAATGCCCCATAGACAGGGCTACAGGCCAATGTGATTGAGACAATCCCCCATCCCCCAGCTGAGAATCCCTCAGATAACTGGGCTGTGCCAAGTTGTCAGATGAAGACAACTAAGCGAGCTAATTTTCATTTTTAGAGATCTGAGTCTGTGTTAGGAATGAAGCTGGCAAAGGCCATAGTTTCACATGGCAGAACAGGCCACATAAAGATCAAGACAGGCTAGCCTCCAAATAGTACTCTATTCCAAAGGCTAGCCAGACCATCGAGACAGTTGGTGGGGGGGGAGGTGTCTAGCACAAAATGGCAATGAGGAAGTCTTGTCTAAAAATGATTGCTAAGATGATATCAGCAATGCAGTAATGGATTAAACCAAGCACAGTCCTCTCTAGTTGTATCCCAGAGTCAGCTTGTGAAGAAGTGCACAGTTCATCTGAGCTGCTCTGTGTGACCTGCTCACATCCAGGCCTTCCTGCCAAGGTCCCTGTGGATTGTAGATCCTAGCAAAAACCTGCAACATCTCTCACATAGTGTCTGTCTGCCCTCTTGAAGTGGTAGCTTGGATATCTACCCTCAGTATGGATTCAGTGAACAATTTTTGATCTGGGGTTGGATTTGAATTACATGTTACAATTAAAAAAAAAATGTTCTTCTTCATGATGATCTTTGGCTTCAGAGCTCAGTTTCTGTTGGCAACAAGTGACTTGTAATTCAATCTGAGTCTTTTCCAGGAAAGGAAGGGATCATGTCAAACCTCAATATAGGGAGCTGAAAAAAAAATCAAGATGCTGACCTGAGAAAGCAGAGCTTGGAGAGGAGGGAGAAGGAAAGACAAAGCCCAAGGCCTCAAGACATAGACAAATGTGTGCTTGAGGACACAAAGTTAACTGAATCACGTCAGTCTGCTGGGGCGATGCTGTCATACTGGACCTGTGAGTGTGTGCATGCGTGGGTGGGTGGCTGTGCTTTAACAAAAAGTATTAAGTGTCATAATGGCATTTGTTTTAGTTGATTCCTGTATCCAGCTTGTATCTCTTTCTTCCTCTCTGAGTCCTCCCCTTCCCAGTCTCCTTCCCACCTTCATATCACACGGGTTCCTCCACCACTCTTTCCTCTCTTTGGGATCTCTTTTTATCCCTTCTCTGTCTCCTTTCTAGTGTTTAGGCTATACCTCATGTGTACCAATTTATACACACACACACACACACACACACACACACACACACACACAGTGTAAGCTGTTATCTGCATGTGAGAGATGTCCTGTTTTTGTTTTTTCTAGGTTTGGCCACATTACTAATACAATCCTCTCTCGATCGATCAATTTTCTTGCAGATTTCTTCATTTCATTTCTCTTTAACCTGAGTTTAAATGCCATGGCGTTTATGTTTCACATTTGTATTATCCATGCAACTATTGATGAGTGGCCAGGCTTCTTTTTAAAAATTCAATTCAAGAAGGAGCTGAAGGAGTTTGCAACCCCATAGGAAGAACAGCAATATCAACCAACCGGATCCCCCTGGAGCTCCCAGGGACCAGACCACCAACCAAAGAGTACACATGGAGGAACCCATGGCTCAAGCTGCATATATAGCAGAGGATGGCCTTATCTGGCATCAGTGGGAGGGGGGGCCTTGTTCCTGTGAAAGCTAGATGCCCCAGCATAAGGGGAATGCTAGGGCAGTGAGGAGGGAGTAGGTGGGTGGGTGTGGGGGCTCCCTCATAGAAGCAGGGGTGAGGGGGACTGGTAAAGGGTTTGTGGAAGGGAAACTGGGAAGGGGGATAATATTTGAAATGTAAATAAATAAAATAACCAATAAAAAAAAATCTTCAATTCAAAGTATCAGTGTTAAACTAAGAATAATCCTACTACTCAAGAGCCCAAAGTAGGAGGATCGAGAATATAAGACTCTGCTTAAAACCACCACCACCAGCAACAACAATAACAAAATTCTGGGCCTTAGTTTTCCAGCCATATAATGGGAATAATAGTCTTGTACCCACCTATTAAAGATGTTTATGGGAAAATTAAATAAATACACACATATATTAGGCTTAGCTGTCTGGGGCATAATAAATCATCTGCAAATGTTGCTTCCTGATATTTGGGTTAAATCATAATTACTTTTGAGTACAATACCTAAAATCAATTTGCTGTCTGAGATCTCTGCTAGAAGAATGGCAATTTCTACCTTGTGAATTTTAAATGCAGATCTTGGGACATCCCCCCAGAGGAAGGACTCCTACACATAGATAGAGTCAATTCCCTAAAACAGGGAACCAGTCTTCCAGATCTCTGAGCATGCAAGAGCTGCACCCTGCAGGTTTCACAGGGTAACTTCCCTGCTGCACATCTGCTGGGGTTTCCATTCCCTATCTGCTCTGCTGCCTGCTTGTCTCATCTGACTTTCAAGTCCCTCATTATCAGCATAATGAGGCTGAGAAAATCTTCCCAGCCCTTTCCATCTGTAACATGAATCAGCAGATGAATGACCGTTCCTTTATTCCAGACACTTGGCCTTTCTTGACATTTTCAGAGACCTGGTTCTATGCGTTAGTCTTATGTGATGATGGCCTGTGGCACCTGCAGTAGATTCATCAATTCTTTGGAGGACTACATTTCCCTCCTCATCCTCATCCTCATCCTCCTCTTCTTCTTCCTCTTCTTCCTCCTCCTCCTCCTCTTCCTCCTCTTCTTCCTCTCCCTCCTCCTCCTCTTCTTCTTTTTCTTCCTGAAACCATAGACACTTTAAGGGGTGTTTGTTATTTATTTTTCCCCTTGTCTTTCATGGTTATTTTTTCTTTCTTTTTTCATTTATTTATTTATTTATTTATTCACTTTATATCTGGATTTCAGCCACTCTCCTTCAGTTTCCCCCTTCCCTGTATTCTTTAAGGTGCTCTTTTCTTTTCTTTACTTTTCTTTTCTCTTCTTTTCTTCCTTCCTTTCTTCCTTTTTTTGTTCTTTCTTTCTTTCTCCCTTTCTTTCTTCTTTTTCTGCTTATTAATTAAGAATCAGGACCCAGAGGAACTATAATTCTCTTTAGAACAGTTAATTACCCAATGTTACAAAGCAATTTGGGAGTAAAACTGAGATATTTGGTTTCCAAAATTCTACTGTTGACTTTCATGTAAAACATAAACTATCAGTGAATACAGTCTGCCCAGCGGAGCTGTGAGCTGTGGGTATGTGCTTGTGGAACATGTACGGCCGACTCCATTCACCCTGAGCTCCTGTGAGGACATGTAAACCAGGCGCCTTGGGTGACAGACACTCTTCATTGTGCTGTTTTCTTCAGTAAAAATGACAGGGGTTTTAATGGGACAAGCATATGGACAGTCTAAGGCAGCTGCTCCTAGAACTGGGAAGAAGGGGGAGGAACTCCTGGATGATGGGAATTACTGCTTGTGCTGCTAAGGACCACATCAGTGCGTGATAAGATGCAAGGAGGAGATGTCATAGCACCTCCAAGTGCCTACTATCTGAAATGTTTCAGAAAATCTAAATAAATGAGGTGGTAAATTTTAAGGATGTACAAATCAGATTTTAGAATTATGCACAAAGTTACTAAAAATGGGTGATGTTTGACTGAAGGCAGACAAATGGGTTTGTTTTTCTTTAAGTCTCTAGCTGGGTGGTGGTGGCACAACTTGGAAGTCAGATCTCTAAATCTTAGGCCAGCCTGGTCTACAGACTGAGTCCCAGGACAGCCAGGGCTACACAGAGAAACCTTGCCTCAAAAACAAACGAACAAAAAAGAAACCAGAAACTCTGCTCCCCCCAAAATCCTAAAAGCAAATTCTCTGAAATAGAGTCAATTTACTTTTAACATGTGTTCATGAACAAAAGAGTCTTAACAACAAAGTAGTATATATCCATTTTCAACTCAGGACTCAACCTAGGCTAGACCAGTGTTCTACCACTGAGCTATTCCCTCAGCCTTTTATCACATATCCACATACAGAAGACGAATGTCTGGAGCACCTCATGCCTGAAAGCAAACACGATTCCTAATGTGTCAGGGATAATGGTAAGTGTAAACTGTGAGGCTTCCAGAAAAAAAAATCGTCTTGTCTCTAAACATGTTGGCATATGTCTTTGTAGTGTTCTATTGACATAAATTGAGTCACACTGTTTGTCCATGTTTATAAGCAGCTGTGTGCCATTAACATTATCTAACATTTTTCTATGTCATAAAAATGTTCCTCCTGAATGTTGACTTTACAGGCCATCCTATCGAATCTAATACAGAATCGAGCTATAAGGCAGGGGCTGTACCACAAATTTCGGCTTTTTCAGTGGGACTCCAGATCCAAGGTTGGTGACCCAGCTCATCTGTTCCCCAAGGGTGGCCATAGAATGAATAATGTTGGCCCTTCTACGTTGCACAACTTCAGAAGTGTGCAGGAAACCCACAAATCTTGAGACTCTTGAAAACAAAACAGAAAGCTTGCACTTCAAGTGTCCCCCACTGCTGTGGCAGAGAGCAGGGCGGAGGGGAGAACCTTTCTGTATCGAGAGAACTTGTCTTTTCTTTCAACCCCAACACGTGTGTTTTCTTGAACCACGGTGCCTTGCAACATCAGTCTATAGCTGTTGCTGTCTTACTCAAGAAAACCCCAAACCACATAAGTTGTAATGACAAAGTTATGCCACCATTTAAATCTATTATCACTTAGAAGAACTGTGTCCTGGGTGTAGGTGGGGCAAACACTAGTAAAGTCTTTATAGGAAGCTATCATGTGGCTTTCCTTCCAGAACAGAGGTCTGTGAGAAAGGAAAGCTTTAGTTCACGGAACACATAAATACAATCAACCTCTCATAACTAGAAAGTTGTAAGATTGTATTGGATCAACTCTATTCTTCTGTGTGGTCCTAAGGCCTCTTTTGATCAAGTGACTAAATTCTATTATCTGGCTCAGTTTCTGAATCTGCAGAGAAGATTGTCTCTAAGAGATCAGATCTAGACAAAATTAGTATTATTTGATTTTATGAGATTTAAAAATGTATGAGGGCAACACCTAA
Organism: Grammomys surdaster; assembly: GCF_004785775.1. NCBI lineage: Eukaryota > Metazoa > Chordata > Mammalia > Rodentia > Muridae > Grammomys > Grammomys surdaster. Next base: position 2,217,330 of record NW_021604699.1, on the reverse strand, counting down.
ATTGATAGGAGTGTGTGTGTGTGTGTGTGTGTGTGTGTGTGTGTTTGAATGGATGGGAGAGATAAGTTGAACAATGAGTGAACAGAGGAATGGAAAGGTAGATGTGTGGGTAGATTATTAGGATAATAGTCTTCCCTAGGGAAGAGGACATTGATTGGTAGTTATCCAGTACCAAATGGTTAGTGAGAAAAACATAACTACAAATAACATTCTATTGACTTAGCAGTTTATAACTATGTATTAGGACTATATATGTATATGCATGTATATATATGTATATAACAAAAATTAATGAAAAAAGATGCCATGAATTTGAAAGCAGGTGAGAAGAGGTATTTGGAAGGGTTTTGGGACAGGGGAAGGGAAGGGGAAATGTAACTATAATTATATTATTATATTATATTATTATTTTATTTTATATTATATTATATAACATCAAATATATAATTGCATTTTAATAATTATATTATAATCTCAAAAATAAAATAAAATAAAAAGAAGACTTTTCATTAGTGCCCTAGCTTCCTTTTGGGTGCTTTGTTAGAATGATAAGCCTAGGTTTTGTCCTCCCAAAACCCAAACATCAGCCTCTGGACAGTATTTGTTCTTAGTAATGGGAGGAGCCAGGAAGAGAATGTTCTGATCTCTCTCCTTTCCTTGTAAAACTTCAAAGTTGCTCACAAATAATAACAACATTGGACAAGCCCTTCCAGAGCCTCTAACTTGCCAGGATTCAGAGATCAAGCAATCTGTACAACATCTCAGTGAAGTAAACACTCTCATACAAGAAAGTTGATGACAAACCCAGAGATGTAGAAGGTTCACTCATGGTGCTGCCATGTTGACTGGCAACACAGACCTTCTTCTTGTCTGGCCTTCTCTCCATTGCCCCTGCATCTGTCAGCTCTATAATTCCAGTGCCCTCCACTACCCAGGTCTTGATGAATATTTTTCAACTATCATCTCAATGCCTCCCACTCAACATGTTGAAATCCAAAACTCATTGTCCTCCTGTCCACAATGCCCTTCCTTTTTCTGTCTCTGACCACACCCAGTATTGCCTCTAGTCTTCCTGGCGTAGGACTTTAACTCACCCACCCCCCTGACTTCCTTCACCATGTGTGGTTTGTCACTAAGTCATAGCAATGATGAGAGCCTTCTTTCCCTGTACTTCTCAGATTAGCTTCTTTTTTTCTCCCACTTCCTCCCCCTCTCTTGGCACATGCTTCCTGCCAATACTACTAGAAGACACAGTTGTAATGACGCCTCCAGAATATTTCTGTGGTCCTATGACCTGATGTCACACTTAATCTATACATCTTGTCCAATATCCCTCAATATTTGGAGGGTGATATGAGCTTCAGGATCCTTCTTCAAGATATTCCTGAGTCATTTAACATAATTTTAACAATCATGTCAAGACCCTGGACCTTGGGAAGGTCTCCATAATCTGTATAGGTCAAGAAGTCTACTGTTCTTCCCACTTGACTGGATATGCCACTGCCAAATTGATCTTTCTTAGATGGACATCAGGAATGTATTAGTGAACAGGAAAAAGAAATCCAAATCCTTTGTCTTGACACTCATGGCTCGCTACTGAATACATTTATACCCAGCTATATGTGCCTCTTGCTATCTGAAATATATAGTCAGGCTTTCAGAGCTGCTGCTTTTGATCAGATGGCCACCAGCTGTGCCTTGATTTTGTCAGCATGGACTGCTCCCAGAAACATACAGTCACAGGTACTCTAGTTTGTTATTTGTCAAAATGTTGACCTGAAACCAGTGAGAAGGCCACATGACTTTCCCTTTGACATTAACTTTCTTTCTCTTTTCAACATATATGTGGCAATATCTGGACACATTTTGGGCTATCATGTTGGAGAGAGGATTTTACTATCCCCTAATAGTAGAGATTGAGGCACTGGTAAATGTCCTACAAATGCACAGACAGCTCCAGAGCAATGACCCTCCTAGACCTCAAATGCCACATGTCTTCATATGACTCTAAAGTTGAGAAACTCAGTCTTCTCATAGACCTGCATCTAAGAAGTCCAGGAGCCTTACCATCAAATCTAACCCAGAATCCCTTCAGGGTTACCCACTTTCTCCATGAATCTTTCTTGAGATCCATCCAGTCTGCCAGAATCTTGCTCTTTCTCCTCTTCCTTCTCCTCTTCCTCCTCTTCTTCTTTCTCTTCTTCATCCTCCTCCTCTTCTCCTTTAGCTCCTTCTTCTCTTTCGATCTCCTTCCTCCTTCTTTCTTCTTTCTCTTACCTTTTCTCTAACCTTTAGTTAACTAAAGTTCCCAGTGTCAATGTAGGCTCTCACCTCACAGGAGGATAAGGGATAGTCTGTTCTGGAACCAAATATGAGTGCCCATGGCTCAGGAACACGGACTTAGGTTATTTAAATTCCATATACCTACATGGTAACACTTTAGGTTAAGCATTTTATAGTAACAGCATGAGGAAAGTCATAAATAAAGGTTGTTAAAGGTTGCTTTCAATTACATTAATGAAAGCATTAGTTAGGTGGGTTACAGTTAAATATATATGTGAAGATTTCAGCTACAGTCCTCAGAAGCTGTCTGCTGACACTTTGGGCCTTTTGGTTGGTGAAAACTGGGATTTGGTAAATCAATACACCCCAAAATGTTTTATCTGTTAGTCTTAACTTGCTAGTTTTACCTTTTTAGTTATTATATTGAATAAGACACATATGTAGTCTAGGAATAAGTATAAGTGGTTAAAGACAGCCCAAGACAAATTGTAATTAGTTTTTAGACCCTCAGCATTCCAATTTTCACAATTACTGAAGTTCTAATCATTTAACAAACCTTGTGGAAGGTTTGGTTTCTTTCTAGAAACTTCCATTCAAATTAGAAAAAAAACACACAACCCATATTAAACATGTCTGACTGCCCAAGTATTGCAGGTCCAGAGCCTACTTATTTGGGGTTATATCAGCTCTCCAAATAGTTATGCATTGCCCATTTCTTTGTGTAGCCTAACATTCTTGTGGTTGTTGGGAAAATCCTTTTGAAGTGTACAAACCAACCCCTAGCTTCCATCAACCTATAGCTAACAGTGTCATCAGATAACATCTGTGGCCTACAGCAGAGATTTCACAACTTTGATTCAACAGCTTACTGACGTTTCCAATGGTGTATTTTAAAAGTGTCCTGATTTAAACAAGCTCTTCATGAAACAGTCGCAACCTTGGAAAGTGGGTGCATTTGAGGTGAGTCTGTGTCCTGTGGCCATAGTCACTCACCTTTGCTCTCAAATGGATTCCCTTTCCCCCACTGATGTGAGAGCACCCCCCTCTCTCCATAGAGCACTTGACCCTTACTCAGACACCCATCTTTGTCCAAATGCCTGTCAATAGAAGGTTTATTTCTCCATGTACTGTGTGATATAGCTTTACCGAGCAGGATAGTTCCCTGAGGCACGGAATAAAAAGAAAAGCTGTCTAAAGGCATTGCCTCCTCCTAAGCATGCCAGGGTGTGGGAGCAGAAGAGACTCTTTAACTGTAAAAGGGAAGTCCTAGAATTTCTACAGAATTTACATTCCTAGTATGAGGAATTTGCCTGGTACTGTGGCTCAAATATCAGATTGGGCCACTCTGCCTTTCAAAACTCAGGCAAAATTTCCCTCACTCCTTATCTTGTATACTATGGGGAAACCTTCATTCCCCCAGGGACTATTTGGGAAGTCACATGTTCAGATATGCTCTCTGCCTCAGGTGTCTGGTGTCTCTCCTGCATCCCTTACACCCAGCTCTCAAGGATTCTGCCTGTGGCTCCTTGTTCATTTTCCTGGACTCTCTGTGCCCCAAGGCAGTGATGTGTGGAGGAGTCAGTACATATTATAAGGACAAAGTACAGAACAATTGTCCCAAATATTTACAGTCCTATTTTTGGAAGCCACTCAATGACCTCAGCCTGGAAAATTCTCATTCCAAACTTTAGTTTCTTGCAAGGTAACTCTATACTTCCCATCCATAGATCTTTGGGGCTGTTCTCCGCTTTTCTGATCTCTGACAAGGCAGGCAGCCCATTTTCTAGCTTCACCTGCCCAACCAAGCTGTGTGTGAATGGGCCTTAAACAAAGACAGTCCTCTCAAAGATTCTCTGCTGTCCTTTTTTTCCTCATATGATCAGAGTTCTGCATGCTAGTGAACAGAGAGGTACAGCTAGTGATACTGTCAGCTGACATAGGAACAGCCTGATGCAAGAAGAGCTTGCAGCATGGATACAGGTGCCCGAGGAAGAGGGAGGGGGACCCAAGCCTTCTTCCAAATGGGTCCCAAAGATTTGGCTCTATACTGTTTAAAGCCACAGACACAGACAAGCCTGGGCATCCAGACTCTGTGGGACCTGTGAGACTTATCAGCAAGCTCCTGTAGGCATCTAAGGATGCTTTTAAGTGTTCATCCCTGCCCCGAAGGAATGACAGTCACAGCACTTGCTTTTGCCAGTGCTTGCTGTTGCTGCTATATAGAAACTACTGTAAAACAGCTAATCATTACTGGGTGATACAAGCTCACGCCTTAAAAATTAGCAAAAGTGTTTTCTATAGATGAAATAAACTATCAAATTCAATGACACCTGTCTAAAGAGTGCACAGTTAAGAGGCCAGCACAAAGTAGAAGTTTTATAAAGTTTTACAAATTGCATCCTGAAGTTCATGGCCTCTCCCAGGCCCATGGATACACTATCCTGAATTTTACCAAAATAGATTTGCTGGGCCTATGTTTGATCTTTATGTAAGTTGAATCACAAAGAAAATGTTAAATGACTGTCTCGTTTCACTCCATATTATATTTTTGAGATTTTTATACTTTTGCTTATTTCATGTGTATGACATTTTGCCTGCATGTACGTCTATGTATCATGTCTATGCCTGGTGATCACAGAGGTCAGAAGAGAGTGTTTAGTCTTCCTAGAACTGGAATAACAGATGGCTGTGAGCTGCTGTGTGCTTGTTGGGAGTCAAACCTGGTTTTTCTGAAAGAGCAGGTGCTTTTAAACACTGAGACATCTCTCCTGACCCTATTTTTTTTTTTTTAGTTTTATTAGTATGGTTACATACGATTTTACATATAAAATCTCATTGTTATATGGTATTCTGTTATTTAAATAAAACATAGTTACCTCTTTTATTTTACTGTTTTACATCTATGTGGTATCTAAACATTAGCTGTTACTTATATACACAATAAGCAATAGACAGTATCAGTTTTCCAAAATGCCCTACGATTACAGCCTGCAGAGTAGTAACCATGTGTTCCAGTAACTTATCCCCTTTTGATATTTTCTGTGTTTTCAACTTAGCCATTTTGTTAAATATATAATGAATATAACTTTAGGGAAAAATGATTTTCAAGGGGAACGAAACATGTGATCTTCCTATGAGAAATGGCCTTGTGAGTGTCCCAGGGTATTTTCTACCATTCAAAGACGAGCCTTTAAGAAATAAGGATAGAAAACAAACAAAAAAAAAGAAAAGAAAAAAAGAAAAAAGAAAGAAGGATAGGCTGGAGAAATGACTCAGCAATTAAGATCACTTAGATGTTCTTTCAAAGGACCTGGGTTCAATTCCCAGCACTCAGGTGGTGCTTTAGAACTGTCTTTAACTCCAGTGTCAGGGGATCTGATATCCTATTCTGGCCTTCAAGAGCACAGACAAACCGGCAGGAAAAAACACCTATATAGATAAAATAAATAAATAACACTTTTAAGAGAAAAGTAGGCATTTTTTTTCCTCTCCACAGTCATTTGGATCAGCTTTACCCTGGAGCCAGACCATGTAGGTCCAAGCATCAAAACCATCTTCCCTTGCCTTCAGAGAATGTCCTATCTGGTCCTTTGAGTTCTTATGAACACCTTTGAAGCAAACAGAGCCTTCTGAATCTTCTCACTTCTGAAAATATGAGGTGAGGTGAGGTGAAGCTCACTGGTAAAGCATCCTCCTACCATGTATGAGGTTCTGGGTTTGATTCCCAGCATCCACACAAAATCCTGGACTTGTTTAAACAGTACTTAACTGAGTCCTGCCAGCCACTGTTCCGGGGTAGAACACAGAACAAAGCACTGTGCTTGCCGCTCACAGGGACAAGGAGCTAACTGGGTCATCTCAACAAGCCCGTTTTTTCAACTGCCTTTGTTCGAAGCAACAGATCTTTTATCTTTTCAAATTCCAGTGCTCTGCATTTTACTTCTTGAGGTGCCCCAGCAGCTTTCAAGTAAAAAAGCATCTGGAATGATTTGTCATGAAGTGAAAAAGGAGCTTCAGGGAAACAACCCTCAGACACCCATAGACGACTGTGCTGTATCACTACCGCAGAGAGTGAACTTGTTGACAGCGCAAGGGAGTAAAATGGATGGATGCCTCCTTTGGCGGACACAGCGGCAGGCAAAATAATCCAGCTCCGTAGTGCATGAGGTGGGCAGGAGAAGCTACCGAGTGGGAGATGGTTTCCAGAAAAGGAAAGCTGGAGGTACATTTTTCAAGCCATGTTGCAGACAGGCCCTGTGGGTTGAGCGTCCATTCTGGACAGATGAACTTTTTTCATCCCTAGTTTAGAGCTCTTAGGTGCTTTTCATGATCATACTATGTTCCTCAGGACACCCCCGGAGGGAGCTGCATAGCATGCTTCCTGTTTTATAGGCATTAGTGAAGGTAATTCTGGGTGTGGTGGCCATGGCTATGATCCTATCATGCAGGAGGCAGAAGTAGGAGGGTCTCAGCTCACTAGACCTCCTTCCATTCTCAGACATGTTTCCCTTTATGTAAAAACTGTCTCTTTATTAATCTCCTTTCATGATGAAATGTCAGGGCCTGGAGAGGACCTCAGTGGTAGATGTGTTACCCAAATGTGAGAGGCAATGGATTTGATCCTCTGTATTGGGGATGAGGGGCAGACAAAGAAGTTTCTTTGCCTGTTTGAGGCTCCATCTCTGGCACCCAACATTCCTTAAAAGTACAAGCATGCCGGGCAGTGGTGGCCCACGCCTTTAATCCCAGCACTTGGGAGGCAGAGGCAGGTGGATTTCTGAGTTTGAGGCTAGCCTGGTCTACAGAGTGAGTTCCAGGACAACCAGGGCTATACAGAGAAACCCTGTCTCGAAATACCAAAAAAAAAAAAAAAAAAAGTACAAGCACACCCAAAGAGTGACAAATGGTTGCTAAATTGGTCATCAGAAAAGTAACGGACACAGTCAGGGGAAAGCAAAGTTCCAACTGGGATCCATGTGCCTGGGACTTTGTACTTGTCTTTGGCTAGTTAAATGCCACCAGCTGGACAATGGGAATCCATTGTCAGTCACTAGTGTCTCCTGTGCAGAGGGATTGCCCTTCCTACATCTTCAGTGTCCCCCAAGCTTGTGCAGGCTCTGGTTACCTGTTCCATTTCAAAGTAGCCAGGGTGTGGGTAGGAGTTCCCCCGGGAAGAAGAAAAGGGAAGAGCTGAGTTCCGAAGAATGATTGGAGCCTCCACAGAAAGGCTCTTCTTCTCTGGGGAGCCTTCACTCTGCTGCAGGCTGTAGGAGGCCCTTCACAGGTCCATATCAGCAGGGTTGATGGAGATGCTCAGGAAACTCTCTCCTTGTCTTGGACAGAAGGGTGGTGAGTCTCCAAGCCTCATAAATGAGAATAATAAATAGCTCAATGGTGTTTTCCTTTGCATTTTGAGAACAGAGCCTTGAATAACCTTAGCTCTGTTCTCCTGTGTCAAACTGTGTCTGTCCCAGTTTGAACCCTGAACCAACAGGTTGGGGCCTGTGTTGAGGACAGGGACCATGCTTCAACAGAAAGGTCAGTGATGTTCCAGATGTAAGAAGGAAGGCATTTAGAGATGTGAGTGCCCAGGCCTAATGAAGGCAAGGGAGTGTCTGTGACTTTTTCATCGGTGGAGTCCTGGACCACTTGGGAGAGACTTAGGAGATCACAGGAAAAACCCACAAGGGCGCCTCTCTCTGTGGAGAGGAAAGCACCAAGTTGACCACCATGTAAACAGCTACATGACACATTGATCTTCAAAATAATATTGAGAGAGAGAGAGAGAAGGAGAGAGAGAAAGAGAGAGAAGAAAGGGAAAAGGATAGTACATACCAGGAAACCAAGCCATAAATAATGAAAGTATCGGTTACTCCCTGAGAGCCCCTGTTTTTAACTGACTTCTGTTGGTGGGGGAAGGGAATAGATCTATGTCTCAGGACTTTGAGTAATCATTGCATATAGCAAGGCATTTCTTTATTAATGTATAGGAAGAACTGAAATTCCTTGAAGCTGAACTAGATGTTTTGTCTTTTATTCTTCACTCCTGGGCAAGTCTGATTTCTCTCAGGCATCTGTGGATCTCCCAGAAGATGGGGTTCTCCCAGGCACAGTGACTTCCATAATAGACTTCCTGGTGTCACTGTCCTCCCTCTGGTCTACACATGTCATCTTATATGAATCCCATAGCTCAAAACCTTTACCTGAAATTTGAGATGTTTTGCCACATAGTTTAGTGCATGAGTACTCCCTGCTTCACCCCAGAATCAGTCAGAAGGTACCTCATATGTGTCCTTTTTCTTTCCCTCTACCCATCTCTGGGTTTATGCCACCATCCTGTATAAACTCCACCCTCCCCCTCCCCATCAGCTCCATTCACTTCCTTTCTTCTTTTTATTTTAAATATAATTTTTAAAAGTATATTGCTTAATTATGTGAATTTTTGCCTATATGCATACCTGTGCATCATGTGTGTACCCTCATACCTGCAGAGAAGGGTGTCAGATCCCCTTCTGAACAGAAATTACAGATGGTTGTAAGCTACTATGTGGGTACTGGGAATATTCTTTTTGGCTTGAATTGTGGCTTAGTGGCATAACATGTGCTTAGAACATTCCTAGGTTTCATCCCCAAATCAGCAAATAACTCCTGTGGTGATTTTAGCTCATATTAAAATGAGATACTGTCCGCATTTGTTTTAAACTTATTCCTCTAAGCCGGTAGTTCTAAATCTTCCTAACGCTGCAACCCATTAATACAGTTCTTCACATGATAGTGACCTCAACCACATATATTTCATTAATACTTCATAACTGTAATTTTTCTACTATTACAAATCATAATGCAAATATATGGTATACAGAATATCTGATATGTAACTTTGTTTGAAAGGGTCATTCAATCCCTAAAGGGGCCTCAACATGCAGGTTGAGAATCAGTGCTCTAAGCTAAGCACAGTGGTGACTGGACACAGCAGGGGTAGCTGTACAATTCTGGAGGCCAAGGCAAGAAGATCACTTGAGCCCAGTGGCCAGCCAGGATAGCATCATGAGCCCTTAAAAGAAGCAAACAATGAAGTGATTTAAGCACGCATTTCTGTAAACATATGATGGCCTGTCTCACATTATCTGCCAATATCTGAGTGAATTAAGGTGTCTTCAAAGATGAAAGGCAGTTTCCAGTATAGGAAAAAAAAAGAATCTAGGCAACAATCCTGTCTGTCTAGCACACAGGCTACTCAGCTTCTCTGTGACAGTGTCTTAAGTCTGGAATGGCACATTGGGGGCTTTTATATTTGTTTGTGGGCTTACCATACTTACTTGGGCTAGATGTATCTTTTTCTAATGAAGCAGACTGTCTAACAGCATCTGGCAAAATGAGTCAAAACCAACAGTTTCTTCCATGGTCCTCAGGCAAAACCCCCATGGTCCTCAGGCAAAAGCCCCAAGTGTCAGAGCCTCAAGCTTTCACACCTCAGACAAGACAGTCGCTTTTGTGCTAACAGCACAAAGGTCACCTTGAATGCCACAGTGAGCACAGTGGTTACCTCTCTAGCTCTCAAGCAGTGTTTAGATGTAGGAACTAGGAAGCCTAGGAGCACGGGGAGGAATGATGAAGAGGGATACTGGACCAGACACTGGGGAGAGTACACCGGGATACCCGTGGCAGGACGAAGTAGTAGAACTTAACTCACAGTCAAAGTCATTGTCCTCTTTGCAGTCTCTAACTTCTGCACCCTCCACATTCAAGACTCATGTTAGTAATGGGAGGTCAGTTTGAATTGTGCTGAAGAAGCAAAGAGAAATCTGACTGGGCTCTCACCAGTGGTAACATGAGTCAACATGCCAAGGAAGAGTGAGACAGTCTGCCAGCCAGGAGATGGAACAGAATCACCAGGCAGATATGAGAAAGAGATGCTGTGAGTCTGGTGGGAGAGGATCTGAAAGGCTCAGAAGTGGAAGGCAACTCACTTTCAAGAATGTTAATGGTTCAAGGTACTTACAAGCAGTTGTGGTATGCCCGTAGGCAATGGTGTTAGATCTAAAAGTCAACTCGTGTGTGTGTGTGTGTGTGTGTACGCACGCGTGTGTGTTGAACATAGTATCTTCTTCCTAGATAGTACCAAGGCTGTCTAATGGGATTGTGTTTTATAGAGCCACACTGTGCTGATATGTGGGACGTTCTCAGGACACATCAACTTCTATTATGGTCAACAAGGGGGCCTGGATTAGGTAAAGAAGACAAGTCAATTAAAGAGATTTATATCAGTCAACTGAAATAAGGAAGATCAGAAAACAACCTCACAATTTGGCTTTGCCTTTTTAGCCCATGACAACAAGTTCAGCACATCCTGTGGTTGATGGGGAGAATGTTTCTCCACTAGGGAATACGGTGAACTGCAAAGATCCCTCAGCAATGAGAATGGGAAATGATCAGCCCCTCAGCACTGTAGCAGAGCACCCGAGATGATCAACATAATAAAGGGAGGGGCTTGTTTCTCCTTAGAGGCTTGGCCTATGTCCACTAGGTCCCTTGCTTTGGGGTTTTGGTTCACAAAGCATTATGGAGGTGGGAGTAGTGAGGGGGGCCTGTTCATCTCATGGCATTTGGGAAGCAAAGGAAGCAGAAGGTGCTGGGTCTCCCTCCAGGGACCAGCCTTCCTCTTAATAGACCTATCATGCCCCTTAAAACTTCTACTACTTTCCAACAGAGCTCAGAACCAATCTTCTCACACATTGATTTAGGGGGGAAACTTCCAAACCATCATAGTCCTGTCCACTGGTCAAGTGGCCAGATATGTGGAAATAGGCCTTTCCTTACCAAACATGTGGGTTTTAGGGCATTACTATGAATTTCTGTCACAGTCATAGGCTGGTATATGGCTCCTGTACTGACTCATGGAACTGCCTGTGACCTCTCCATTCACTCATTACAGCCTTCCTGTCCAACAGGCTCCCATTCCCCAAGCGCTAGATAGCAATAAAGGTTAAAATCAGTAGTCATTACATGTTCCCTGGGTATAAGGTATCTACTAAACATCTACTGCCTTGTTATGAGATGATATCATCACCAATGAAGTATTTAGAAAACAAAATGTCTTAGTTAGGGTTTATATTGTTATGAAGAGATATTGTGACTATGGCAACTCTTATAAGGGAAAACATGTAATTGCAGCTGGCCTACAGGTTCAGAAGTCTAGTCCATTATCATCAAGGCAGAATCATGGCAGAGTCCAGGCAGGTATGGTGCACGAGGAGCTGAGAAATCTGAATGCTGCTAGTAGAAGGGTGATCTCCAGGCAGCTAGGATGAGGGTCTTATATCCCATACCCACAGTGACACACCTACTCCAACAGGGCCACACCTTCTAATAGTGCCATTCCCTGGGCTGAGCATATACAAACCATCACACAAAACTTATATTGATTTAGGAAAACTGAAGCACTTGGTTCTCCTCTGAGGTCTCTGTAGCTTTCAACCACTGGTAGTTGGGAAGGTTTATAATACCAGGCACAGATACTTTCCTGTTGAGTAGACCTTAAGTCCAATTAGACATTGGCTACCTCCAAGATAGAAGTGTCACCATTGTACCATTACAGATATCTTGCTAAACCCGTTATTGCTGTGGTTTATAGGTATTACAGCTAGGTAGGACTGTAGGCTGCTTTTCCTCCTTGGCAGTTTGCATAGCACCTTCTGAAACAATGAGAAGGGTGCTCAGGTAGATTTCCAGGTCTCTTTCAGCTTGATTTCTCCAAGCCTTGTGTCTTAAGTATGGGGCATCCCAGAAATAGGGTCTTTACGTTCTGGGGGACACCCAAGGGCAATGTCATAGTCAATTATTGTTTGGGGGGCCCTTTAGATTCTCCTCACCAAGAAATGGGATGGAGGTTTCTCATGACTGGCATTGGGGTTTTTTTTTGTTTGTTTGGTTTGTTGGTTGTTGTTGTTGTTGTTTTATAGTCTATAATTCTTGGAGAAGGCATTATGACTCTGCGTGGCCTAACTCTATTATAATATATATGCTGTAGATATATGTATATATAATGTGTCTTATTTTATATATAAAATATATACACTATATATTATATAATATATATTTATATATTATATATTCATTGTATGTATGTACATATATATAATGTGTCTTATTTTAAAGTAAGCTTATATATTAACACATTTTCTTATGGGTTTTCTCAAACAAATTTAATGTTATTTGTTGATCCTTTCTTTCTCTCCCTGTGTACTACTGTGGTGGTTTGAATAAGAATAGCCCTCCCATCAGCCTCTAGCAGGAGCTGAGCAGCTCAGCTGTCCTACCCAGGCCTAGATCCAGGGCTGTGAGTTGGCCCACTACAAATCGATATCATCTGAGAACAATTGGGACATGTAAAAAGGCCAGCCCTGTTGATCCAGAGCTGCAGGGTCTCCATGACACAGGGCAACAACAAGATAATTGGGAGGAGTCTCAGTGAGGATCCAATATTGATGGTGTCACAGAAGCCAGAGATCTCAAACCAGACCAGTGACTCATTGCAATGAACATTCACAAGTGAGGATGTGTGGACAGAAGGATATACTGTGAGACACACTGACATTCTACAGCTTCCACAGAGATATTTTCTATTCTC
>NW_021604699.1:2138460-2204017 GCF_004785775.1 Grammomys surdaster | reverse complement strand
CCCGTGTGTGTGTGTGTGTGTGTGTGTGTGTGTGTGTGTGTGTGTGTGTGTGTGCTTTATTTTGATGGGAGGAGGTTGCAAGAGTGAAGGGCAGATATGATAGGATGGGGAGATGAGTGGGGTCAAGGTGCATGATGGGAAACTCACAAAGAATCAATAAAAATTGAGAGAGAGAGAGAGAGAGAGAGAGAGAGAGAGAGAGAGAGAGAGAGAGAATGAGAATGATCTCCATGGGCTCATATATTCGAATGCTTTGTCACCAGGGAGTGGAACTCTTCGATAGGATTGAAAGTATTGGGAGCTATTGTCTTCTTGTAGTAGGTATGGACACTTACTGGAGAAAGTATGTCACTGCGGGTGGGCTTTAAGGTTTAATAATCCGATGCCAGGCCAAATCCAGTCTGTCTTTCTGCAGCCTGTGGATCAGGATGTAGCTCTCAGCTGCTGCTCCTGTGCCATGTGTACTGCCGTGCTCCCTGCCATGATGATGAACTCTCTGGAAGTGTAAGCAAGCCCCCCATCAAATGCTTCTCTTTTTGAGTTGCCTTAGTAATGGTGTCTTTTCAGAGCAATAGAACAGTGACTAAGACAATTACTCTTTCTCCCTCCCCTTAGTTCAAGCCCGCCCCCCAATTTCCCCTTCCTAGAACCTGTGTCCCACTATCTCCCTCTCTAGAGCTCCTTCTCTTCCCCTCACACTTTTTTTTTCACTTTCCTGGATTTTGTGGCTACTCCAGGTTATAGATTCACATATTCAGAGTTAAGACCTACAAATAAGAGGCTAACATGTGGCATTGGTTTTTCTGGGTCAGAGTTATCTCATTCCGTATATTTTCCAATTTCATGTATTTACCTTCAAAATTTTCCTCACATTTGAGTAGAATTTCCTTGTGTATATGTACCACATTTCTATTATTCATTCTTTAGTGAAGGACATTTGGGTTGTTTCCAAGCTATTGTCAACAGAACGGCCATGAGCAAGCATCAGTGGGCTGAGCAAGTATCAGTGGAGTGGGTTGTAGCTTTGGGGTATAAGCCAGGGTGTTGTAGAGCTGGGCCATGTGGTAGATTTAATTTGCAGCTTCTTAACTGCTAAGGGTGTTGAGCACTTGTAAAGATATTTATTAGCCATATTTATTTGTTCTTTGTGGAACTCCTTTCTCAAATCCATAGCTCATTTTTAAAACTGGGTCATTCATTTTCGTGGTTCCTTGCTTTGAGGTTATATGCATATTCTGGATATTAATCTTCCATCAGATATGTGGCTGGCAATGATTTTCCCACACTGTGGGCTTCTACTTCCCTAAGGTGACTATCCCCTTGGTTGCTCAGAAGATTTTGAGTTTTATAAGGTTCCATTTATCAGTTGTTGGCTTTAACTCTTGAACAAATGAAGATCTGCTCAGAAAGTCCCTTCCTATGCTTGTTATTTTGTAGGCACTGCCTATGTTTTCATCAAATAACTTTAGAATTTCAGGTATCACGTTAAGGTCTTTGACTCACTTAAAATTAATTTTTGTGCAGGATGACATAGGGGCCTTGGTTATGGATTCTTTCGTATATTGATGTTGACTTTTAAGCCCTTAATAGGCATACTTCACTCCATATAATCACAGGGGCTAGGTAAGGGATAGGGGGAGGGGAGGGTCTCCCATGAAAGGGGAAATAGAATATATAGTTATGAAAAGAAGGGGAATCTGGATCAAGAAGACTAAATAGGGAAGGGGAGGGGATGTGGGTAAAGGATGGATATGGAGAGAAACAGCTGACACCAAGGGCCATTGGAAGGGCCATAGGAAACCTACTACCATAGAAGCCTCTTAAAATGTAAACACATGAAATAAATCCAAGTGGAGTCACCAAATAACAGGGCAAAGTACCCACTAGACATATTTCATCGTCAAGTGAAACCTCCAGTGCCAGGAATGGCTTACGTCTGATTGAGTTGTTGGCCAAAGGGCCCCATGGAAACCCCCCAAACAAGTCAGGCTGTAGAAAGGCTATTAGTTGCTCTCTAAAAACTGGTGGTAAGTCCCTAGTGTCTTGTATAAGTGAAGACAACACTTGTCATTGAACATGGAGAAGTTAAGTTGGTGCCTGACTAAAGCCTTCACCCCTACTGACTAGGTACTGGAAGGCACACTGCAAGCAACCAGAGGAGAAAGGTAACCACCAACCCAGTTAGTTACAAGACATGTGACCTTTAACAGTGAGTTCCTACATGATACCCGGTGTGACAGAAGCACAAATGTTGTGGCAGTTACTAAACACTATCTATTTGATCCATTGCTCTGGTGTTCAAGAACCTGAGAAAAGATAAGTTATAGGCATAGAAAAATAAACAAATAATCACTGTTCTGCTAAAGGAATGTAGCAATAAAATGACTCCTAAGAATATTCCGCCACACACACACACATACACACACATATACACACAGGTCCAAACCAGGGCAGGTCCCAGCACTGATAGAAAGAAGTAGACATTATCTCCATCCCTAATCAAGCAGCTATTGACAACCATTTGCAAAAGAAAAGTTAATTTTCTCCAGTGGAATCTCACGGGGTATATAAATCACACTTAAGATTAGGCTCCACGCCCAGCATTAGGTAGCCACCATAAACAAGAAAAATTCAAAGGTGTTAATGTAGCTTTTTTTTTTTTTTGCCTTGTAACATTTTGTTTTGGCATTGTTTATATTGGTAATTTGCTTGTATATTTTGGTTCATGATTTTGTGTTTTTTGGGGGTGGGTGGGTGTTTCTCACCCAACGTGCTTTTTACGTTGGTTTTTAATTTTTAAATTTTGATTTGTTTGTTTTATTTGCCTGTCTGACAGAGAGAGCAGGAGGGAGGGAGGGAGGGACAGAGAGGGGAAGAGAGAGAAGGTGTGTGATTGGATTAGAGGGAAGTGGAAAGGATCTGGGAGAAAATAGATGAGGGAACCAGGATCAAAGCAAATTGTATACATTTTAAATTGAGAAAAGAAAGATATAGATCTAATCTTATTCTTCTAAATGTAATTCTTAAAACTAAGTGTTACAGGACTATTTGTTGTAGATGTGGACTTTTCTCCAGAGTGAATTGTTGGCTTCCCTGTTAAATATGAGACAGCTATAATTACAAGCACTCATGTTTGGGCCTTTTAGCTTGTTCCATTGATTTGCACATCTTTTTGTGCTGGTATCACGTTATCTTTATTATTATTGCTCTGTGATGTAGTGTGTAGCAAGTGCATGTGTGTTTAAAGCAAACAAGGAACTGCTAAAATACCACTCAAAGGTCTTCAGAGCTTAGGATGTATGGAAATGTTTTCTTCTAGAGCCATGGTTCTCAACCTGTGGGTCAAGACCTATTTGGGGGTAGTGTATCAGATATTTACTTTACAATTCATGACAGTAGTAAAATGACAGCTACAAAGTAGTAACAAAATAGTTCTATGGTTGGGTGGTCACCACAACATGAGGAATTGCATTAAAGGGTCACAGAAGGTTGAGAACCATTGATCTAGAGAAAGAAACAATATGTATTAAACAAGTACTGCATGCCAGCTAACTGTGCTCCCTGTTTCCTGAGCACCATTCTAGAGAGCCTGTGTTCTAGAGTGAACTGTATCCTCTCTGCTCTTCTCTTTTCTGAGCTCAGCACTCAATATTCATGAAGTTTGACATTATCTTCCACCTTCTATGTTGCAGGCAGCCTCAACACAAGGATTATTTACTTTTATCCTAGATGACTGCTCTTCATCTTGTCCTATTTCACTCAATGTTGATACCATTTTTCCCCCATTGCCATGCTTGGGACATTCAAGTATGCTGCATTTCCCCACCAACTTCTGTCTCCATCATGAACGGATGAAGTTCTATGGTTTCCTTCTCTGGAGAGTCCCTCAAAGCAGCTTCCCCACTCTTCCCACTCTCTTGATTCTGACCTGTTCTAGTGCTCATTATTCTGCAGTCACTACTCACCATTCCTGCCCCCCTACAGACTGGTTCAGCCTCCGTTCTGTGTAGATAAATCCTGTCAGATCGTCCAGTCTCTCTCCATCTCTCCCTCTACACAGCACCAGGACAGCTCCAACTTCATCCTGCCCAGAAGCGTGGCTGACATGTACCTACAGTAGTGCACGTTCCTACCACCACCATTCCCCACCAGGTGTCCCTTCCCACACAAGCAGCGGCTCTTTCCAGTCCTCTGGGAACCCCCAACACTTAGCTCCTTCAATGTGTTTCTTTTCCTTATTTTTTTTTCCAAAACATTATGTCAGCGGCACATTTTCACCAGAACCTTTGTGAGTTTCTCTGAACAGATCTGGACCAGAGTGAAGTACAGGCTTAGGACAGGACACTAAGCATGAATCTAAACCCACCACATAGCAGCTTTAAGATGAAGATAGAACGGTGGTCGGGAATAATAGAAATTGGATTGACGAGGAAGCCAGACAGACATGTCTTCAGATTTCAAATCTGCCTACTGCCTGCCCTATGCACACAGTCAAATTATTTGATTTTGTAATTTTATTTCCTTATTTGATGAAAATAGACACCTCCAGGGTTTGGAGACATGGATCAGTGGTTAAGGGCACAGGCTGCTTTTCCAGAGGACCTGTGTTTAACTCCTATTACCCACGTGGTAGTTCACACCTGTCTGTAACTCCAGTTCCAGGACTTCTTATACCTTCACATAGATGTACATGCTATCAGAAACAAAAAATGAACACAAAATAAAATTAAACTTAAAAAAATAGACATCTACTTTGAAAGGCTGTTACAAGCATTAGAATTTACAAGCCTGAAATCATTCATTGCTGTGTCTTTTAATAGTGTTCCTCACCCTACAAATTACCATGTATATTTGCTATGATAATCTTACCAGTCTTTGCACCTTAAAGAGCTTGAAGACATTTTCCCCTGTCTTAAGGTTATCTTCTCACACAACAAAGTTACAAGCTCTGTGACCAGGGAATATTCCTACTGGATCTTTCCTGAAGAATCTAGCACCATGTCCAGCAGAGAAAAAACTTCTCATAGAATAGTTGGTTAAGTTAATGAAAAAAACAGAAGTCTCTACAAAGAAGTCAACAAAAAAAAAAAAGGAATTTCCTTTCAGGCCTTACCCTGGAAGTCCCCAGAAGCTAAGGTGACAACAGAACAGGACCCCAATGGATAGAGCTTTGTAGATGATCAAGAATTTTCAGAATTTGCCAACTTCACAGTGAGCCTGCGTAAGGTAGAGGATGAAGGCCTGTGTGCTGCATATACTCTGACGTCCTCAAAGAACAGAGTCTGCAGGCTCAAGTTCAACCTCAGGTTCTGCCCTTCACTTGATCCCTAAGCCCAGATCAGTCATGCCTGAAGCCAAATAAGAATATTACTAACTCCCCAGGGTTCATGAGATTAACTCTGTGAAGTGCTAGAATAGCTTCATGATTTCATATTTATGATGAAGAGAGGGAAGGAGTGGGTTTTCTAATTCCATAGAAAACCCTTCCATGTTGCACCATCTCTTGGTTATAGGAAACC
Source organism: Grammomys surdaster (assembly GCF_004785775.1). Lineage (NCBI taxonomy): Eukaryota > Metazoa > Chordata > Mammalia > Rodentia > Muridae > Grammomys > Grammomys surdaster. Next base: position 2,198,498 of record NW_021604699.1, on the reverse strand, counting down.
CCCCCCCACTCTCAAGTCCCTGCCCTCCTGTGGACTGTTGATGCTGATACAAATTCCTGGAAGCAACGCTCTAAAAATCATGTGTTAGAACCACCTGCATTCAAATCCCTGGGGGCTAGAAGGAGACCACTGTGGGGCAGTGGCTACCACCCATGCAGCTTAACCACCAGATGGGAGCCAGTGAATCTCAACAGCAGCCATATCATCGTTCAAGTGAAGGGAGGAAGGAAGTCTCAAATCCAGGGTTCTCAGACACAAAAACTCATTGTCTCCTTGGGGGCATGTTAACTCACAGGAAATTTTCTTGTGAAGCTCGTGGTTTAATTCTAGCCTTTGAAGAAGAGTGAATTAATAGATTAAGGAAAGAACCATCTTGAGCTCAGAATGACCAAAATTAAATGAAGGAAGAATCCAAGTTTCCTGACAGACCTCCTCCAGCCATTCCTTTTTGTGGATAGCATCCTATCCCCTGCCCTTTTTAGCTCCTAGAAAAGAGTAACAGAGAAAGAACTAAAGGAGCCTTCACCTCCCTCCCTCTGGGGCTGTGCTTGGGATAAAGAGGTCCATGATACATTTTACTTTGCAAGCAAGGCTTGAATGGCATTGCAGAAATCAGAACTATGGGTTCTAAGGGAACTACAAGACTCCTAAACACATGGGGAGTGAGCGAGCTGCTTTAGAGCAGGGAATTTACTCTTAAAAAACAGGGCTCTGTAGGTGCCAGCATGGTAACATGAACATTCAGGGTCCACCCGTTCTGAGAGTCTATGAAGATTCAAAGACAACATTAGGGACAAACATCTGTCAAACAAAGACAACATCTGTCACACAAGCATAAGGACATGAGTTCATGTCCTCAGCACTCACATAAAACTAGGAGTGTCGGCATACATCTCTAAGCCCAGGATTGCAGGAACAGAGACAGGTAGATCCCTGGAGCTCATTGACCAGATCCCCTAGCCCATCAATGATATCCAGGTTCAATATGAGACCGTGTCTCAGAAAGCCAGGTAAAGAACAGTCAAGGAAGACACCCAGTGTAGACATCTGTCATCCACTCACGTGTACCCACGTTCACATGTCTCTACACATGAACATGTATATACAGCATATACAGGAAAAGTGTCCAGAAGTAGTGTCCAGAGGAGATGGCATGTGTTCTCCTCAACCAACAGACCTGTAAATTGGTATAGGTCTGTTGACTTTGGAGGGAGATTTGTGTAATCTTGTTTAATTTTATTTGTTGCTTTTACAGAGGACTTGGATTGGGTTCTCAGTTGCTATACAGCAGCTAAGAACCTCATGAAAACTCTCATTTCAAGGGATTTGACCCCTTCTTTTGGCTTCTGTAGGCACTGAATGAATATGATGCACACACACACACACAGGCAAAACATGCAAACACATAAAATAAAAACAAATGACTCTAAACCCTGTGATCTTGAAGATTTTGTTAACTCATCTCTCCTTGCTATTAGGAAAAGTGACTGAGGACCAGAGATGTGGAAAGACGTGTGAAATGACCTTTCTTGTGTTTATATTTCAAAATTATATCCTCACATATAATACATGTTAATTTAAAAGTTTCATGCACTTCTCACCAACCTGAGGTGAGAAATGGACCAATGTATGTACCTGGGATTCGAGTCTTTTTAAATTAATTTGTGAATAGGGAAAGAAAGTGGCTTGATTTAGCTGTCTCCTGGGGTCATGTCCCACAACTATGGTAGGGAACGAAGGACTTCAGTTTTGAAATCACTCATTTAAAAGTACACTGTGGTTTTAAACAATTATAAACTTTCCCTCAAGCCCCTCTGGAATCCAAAACCCCCTTAGGAATGAAGGAAATTTAAACTAACAACCCCACTGGTATGAATGAACCATATTGCATTTAAAAAGTTTAGAAAAACTTGATTTGAAATGAGTTTAAAATGTAAAGATTAGAAGCTGATATTTAAGAAAACTGCAAGTATTATTTATGTTTTTTAGGTTTTTCTCCTTTTTTGATATAAGTGTCTAACAATAACAAAAGAATGATAGGGGGATATCTATTCTGTTTACCTACCAGATTTGTTGGGTCACTTGTGAACAGCTGCCATATTTGTGTTTCCTGTCTCTGTCTCTGTGTCTCTGACTCTCTGTCTCTGACTCTCTGTCTCTCTGTCTCTCTGTCTATCAGTCTGTCTGTCTCTGTCTCTGTTTTACAACCTTGAAAGTAAGTTGTGTACTCTCTGTCATACAGTCCATACTACAGGCTGGTATTGTTCTTAATCACAGGACATCCTCCTGTATAACCATCACGTTCAAGACATTTCATATATACTTAAGATATAATTAAATTCAGAGAAGAATGTCCTGGAAGAGAACTGCACCTTCACAGCCTGCTTCCAGTTAGCTTCTGGGGTTTTCAGCCTTCTGTGCCTTCCACATGGTTGACTTGAATCAGTGCACCCTGGGTTCTGTTTCCATGTAAGCCTGTGCCTCTGGGATCCCATTGCTTCGCTTTGCTATAGGAGTTGAACTTCCCACCACTTAGGCTCATGGACTCTGAAGAAACAAATTCAAGCTAGACTTCATGCTGCCTCATTCTTTGTGCTCTTTGAACAATGTGATGAGGTGTTAACAGAAGACTGGCTTTGGATGTATCTGGTAGCTGTCAGGAAGGGAAGATAATTATCGTTGGTTTCAAAAACATATGGCCTTCTGTCTAGAGCTCAAAAACGAGAGAGCTGTGCAGATGTGTTTTTCCTGTAGTGCTGTGTGTTACTGCTCCACCTTTCACAGGGCCACAAATAACTTCTATGGTTCTAGTCAAGCCCCGAGTTCCCAAGTCAGGCCCCTAGTTTCCAGTAAATGCCCCACAAGTGCTGCTCAGCACATTGGGTGAAACCAAAGCTGATAAGGAAGAACAGACAAAGTGATACCAAAGGAAGAAAGAGAATAAATAACCTTAAGTGGCTGCATCTTAAAATGTTCAAAACATGCCTCAGGACCACTCAGTAGGAGAAAGATTGTTGGGTTGGTTGGTTGGTTGGTTGTTTTCTTTTTTCGTGTGTGTGTGTGTGTTATTTTGCTTGGTTTGGTTTAGTTTTCTGAGATGGGGTCTATCTTGGTACCCCTGGCTGACCTAGAACTCACTCCATAAATGAGTTCTACAGTGAGCAATCTATTAAATGCTTCCCATATTATGGAATTGCAGGTATGTGCCAGCATGGCTGCTCAGAGAACTGACTTTTTTTTTTTAATTATTATTTAACAGAATTGTCTCAGGGCCTAGTAGGGAACCTCTACTTTAGTGAACATTCCTGAAACACTTCTGTCTTTGGTTTCCCTGAGAAGATAGTCACTTGTTCATGTGAATGATTTCAGGGTTGACCACTTCATACTGGATAAGCAGTTATGGACTCGATAGGTTATGTTTACATATCTGTGCATGTATCCATTTCTGTGTGTGACAGTAATAAGCAAAAAAAAAAAAAAAAAAAAAGAAGAACCCATCAATTTGAGAGGGAGGGAGAAGGAGACCTGAGAATGGTTGGGAGACCTAGGAGGGCTTCAGGGAGAAAAGGAAAAGAATAAGCAATAAAATTATATTTTAATTGAAAATATGTTTTAAAAAGAAGAGCCATAGTCAGTTGGAAGTGAGTCCTATCCTGCCTTCAGGATAGAGATGCTTAACTGAGGCTGAGAAGCACTGGTGAAAACCACATGGCCAGTAGGTAGCTGTGACAGTGTTTGTTGAATCAACTTACTCGGTTTTAATTGTGTAAATGTAAACAGTGGTGTGGATGAGATAATACACTTTCTGATGAAAATAGAACATATTTTCTCCCCCTGAAACTTAAAACTGTGAAGTCTTTGTAATTCCCCCAAACTGAAAGATATTCTTCCAAAAGAAGTGACTATTTTATTTTCTGTGTGTGCAAGATGACTAACAAGAATGAGAGAAAACCAAAACTGAATGCGTGTCAATCTGTTCTACTCTGATAGACATGAAGATTTCACTTCAGCTCTTTAGCAGTTGCTCGTCGATGTCCCCACTTTTTCCACAGAGAAGACAAGCTCAAGAGAGACACCAGGCACTGCTGAGGAAGAGAGCATCACTTGTCAAGGGCGTTTTATGATGGTCAAAAGGAAAACACTCCTTTTGTAAGTCAGGAAACTGGAGACTTTTGTTACTTTATTACAAAACAAATAAAAACATCACAGACCAAATTTAACCAGCTCTAAAATCCATACAACTCAATGAACTTCTATACAGTTAAGGCAGATGAACGGGACAGAAGCTGTGACTTTTAAGACAGAATGGTTCTGCTAAACATGCGAACTCAGACAGTTTTACCTATTCTCCATAAGAAGTGCTCACAGACTGCAGGCAGAAGGTGTTTACGTAATCCTCTCAGTGTATGAGAACAGTCAATATCCTTTCTGTTCTGGATCGAAAATGTCATAATGATATATCCAACTGGATATGTCTCCCTTCCTGTATTTGTCTCAAACCTCACATGTGAATTTCCATGCCCTATGTGCTCCTAGGAATAAAAGTTCTGAGAAAGCCTCCCATGGGGAGTCCCCTTTCTTCCATCCTACCACAGACACGAGTCAGTCTTCTTCCTCAGAGTGTTTGCTTTGACAGGTAGCCTTTTGTTTTATGAATTTTCTCTTAAAAGGTTGAGATACAGTTTACTTTTGATGAAAAGTTTCTGAAGAGCGTTCAGAAAGCGCACTGGAATCGACAGACACTTGTTTGGTTTTTTTTTAAATAAACTTATCGTTGTCATAATGAGGGGATATGCCTTTGCAATGATGACGTTAACCTTTCTCTGAGAGCTCAAGAAAAAGACACCAGTGCCTTCCTACTCCTCCCTCTACTCCCTTTTTACATAAGCCACCCAGATCACAGGACAAATCCACAGAGCAACTCAGCTCATTTATCTGACTGCTGAAGTCCTCCTCTGTGGAGATCACTTTTTAAGGATCATTTGCAAGTGTCTACACAACGTTTGCCAATTTGGAGAAATCTTGCCATATGTTTGTTACCTAGGTGTCTTTCTCTCCAATTTTCTAATCTTGTTGCTTTCGAGTCCCCAATTATTCAGCTAAATGGATCAATAGATACTGACATTTTGTCTTTCAAGAAAAATACATGACTGTAGGCACTTCCCAAAGTTCTGCCCACAGAAAGGGTTTCCCTTCACCAACCTACTTCATAGTTGTCCCCCAAAAGGAGCCATAATGTCACAGCTGCTGTCTCCCTCTGGGTTATGTCTGAGCAGTGTGTGGAACTGTCCAAAGCCAGATGCTGTCTTCCCACTAACCTGTTTACAGGGCACACTTCACCTTTCAATTACTTTTCAGATGTCAACTCTTGAAGATTTGCCTTGATCAGATTTTGATTGCTAATTGAGAGAAGGGAAAACCCCACTGTGGGTGGAGGTACCCCTGGACAGGTGGCTCTGAGTTGTATAAGAAAGCCGTCTGAACATGGGCAGGAGAGGTAAGCTAGTAAGCAACATTACCCATGTTTTCTGCTTCCAGGTTCCTGCCTTGGATTCCTGCCCTGACTTCTCTCAATGATGACCTTTAGCTGGAAGTGTAAGATGAAAGAATTACTTTCCTCTTGGTCATGGTGCTTAATCATGGCAACAGAAAGAAAACACAAACACTCCATGGGGCCATGGGTGCATACTTGCATATAGAAAGCATTGTAGGAGGAGACCATAGACATTTGGATCACTTCTTCATATAACTTACTTGTGCCTATAGGATCTGATCATGCTTGATCATGTATGTACCACTTTCATTTGATGATAGATTATTTCTAGACATGTCCAGATTTATACTATGGCAGGTTAGATAGCAGCCAGCACATGATGGGCAGTTCAGGTTGCATGGTAGCTTACTGAAGAATCGCTAACTGAAATCAAAACCCCCAGCTGCTTTAGCATCATTTGGGCTCCTTCAGAAATGTTTAAACAAGCTGAGAGTGAACACGTTTTCTAGGCACAGCTGTTAACAAAACTCTTCTTATGAAAATGGAGAAGAACTGAGATCTCTCCAGACTAAATCCAAGGTAGCCATGATAATAGACTGCTGTAGTCTATGTCGATAGCCCTGATCCCACTAACCAGACTCTTGATGCCCTCTCCCAGCAGATCTGGAGACAGGCAGGCAAGGTCTACCAGAGCCTGAGCCACTTACTCTTTTCATTGATTTAGTGGTGATCTTGGATATGCTGCAGAAAGAGAAAATTCAATTACATTGGATACTTGCACTGGAATAACCCCCAAGAAGAAAGATACTACAGAACAGATGGATAGTTGAGGCGTGCACGGTCTTCTTGTCATACAATCATAAATGTAAGAACCACCGCTCTAGAGCATTCACAGTTGTGATGACACACACACAACTCTACCTTAGCCACTGAGTCATGGGGCAAGGACTTTGGGAAGCCTCGAGGAGCCCATCATTCCTAAGTAAATTCAGTATCTTCTCAGTCTTGAGTGGCTATGACACCTGGGAGATTTGCTGTCTAGAAGATACTAGAGTCTCAAGAGACTCATGAGACCATAACTCTAATGAGTGTAGTGTTTGGTCCCTGCAAAACCTCTGGGCCTGTAAGAAGTCATAATCATACTTCATTACTCACACCAGTTTGACAGTTGGTTCTGAGTCATTTGACATTTTTTAGAAATTCCTAGAGGAAGTCTGTAGAAGCCAAGTTCCTAGCTCTGGCATACACTTTCCCTTAAACAGACAAATTCACCTATCCTCCACTTGCAAAGCAAGACAACAACAGCTTCACCACGATTCACATGGCAGACATTTCTAAAGCCTTCCTGCTGCTGAGGCTGGATGCTGAGAAGAGCAGCACTCTCCTCTCCATGAAGCTGGCCAGTTGACCCCCTGTGGTACAACTTGACTACTTTTCAGGTTCTGAATTAGACTCCGTGGGTAACCTGTGCTCATATATCTTGACAACTCTAAGGAAGATGAAATTATCATTCCATCCTCAGAAGAGGAAGGAGAGGTTCAGAGAGAGTGTATTTGAGATGAATCAAGACTTGGTGTAATTTCAAGTACAGCACAACAACTGGACGTCTCCTGGTCAAGGTGCCCAGCAAGTGTGAACACCCTAGAAGTGCATGTGAAGCCATGTGATGCACAGAGGAAAAAGGCACTTCCAGAAAATCTTCCTCAAATGTATTGTGCAGAAGTAATTGGTGCTTGGTAAATTGCAAGGGTCTTTATCTCTCTATGAGGCCAAAAAAAAATGGCTCCAGTGTGAGCATGTCTCAATGTAAGAGGCGAGTAGAGATAACGATGGTGTCGACACCAGACGGAAGCCACTGGGGTCTGAGTCTCTGGAGTCTGTGCAGATAAAGGCTTTGGGTCCTTCCTCGCTTCAGTGCTCTACTGAGAAGGGATACCTTGGCCCGCCTGACTCCAGATTGCTCTTCCTTAATGGCACAGGCTGAGTGCACACTTTGATGGTTCGGCAAGACCTGCCATGTGAAAAGTACCGTTGACTGATGGCTTTGTTATCTGTGACTCAGGCTTAAAAATGTTGAATCTATGAAATGTCAGCATCTCAACAGCGGAACTATTTCCAGAAATCACTCAGACCCTTCATCGTCGTTGTCTTGGCATGTGAACATCTTGACAGCGCCTTTGCGAAAATAGGCTCAGAGAAGGAGGGCTGAGTCATATTGTAAGCCTGATTCAGACCTTGGTGTCAGGGTCAGCAGACCACTGCCTTCCTCATGTACCCAGGAGGTGGCAGAGTGGCCATTGTTACTCAGGACTTGCTACCGGCTGCGTCCCACCCCATGTCTCAGAGGCTGAAAACAAATTGGTTCTCTGAAAAAATGTGACATGGAAACTCCCCTGGCACTGATTCTTAGCTCTGTTGACCACCTGGTGGATCTTGGTAAGAGGCACTGAATGGCGCTGATTGAGTGGCACTGATTTCTGGGTTTTGAAAATGTGGCATCCCGAATATTAAATACACACTTAGCTAATAAGAATATTGAACCCCGTAACTGTGAAACTCCTCAGAGTGTGTGGTGTCCCTCACAACTCTTTGCAAACATTTTTTTCAACTATGTGTTAGATTGTTTAAAATATTATGTGAATGCTTGTTTGGTGCCAAATACTGTATCATGCAGTATTGGGCAGTATTACTATCTCCACTGTAGAGATTAGGAGATGAACAGGTACAAACAGGAAGACACAGGCTGAAGCTGACTGCACTTTAATCCAGTAGTCTCTGAGATAATATACATTACTATTTAAATTTTTTCAGCATATGTTAATTATACATGATAAAGGTGTTTATTACGGAATTCTCATACAAGTTTATTCTTATCTTACTCATCTTACTTATCTTCTAGTAGTTTATCTGCAGTTTTGCTTTTAAAAAGTTTCAGTTGTCATGGCCTATGAATACTAAATAGAAAACTCTAGAGTAAACAATTGACTTAAGTTTTGCTAGAATATGTTATTACTTTCCTGTTTCTCTATTCTCATTATCACTCCCTTGTTGTGTCTAATTTATAAATTAAAATGTTGTAACTGTATATATACAGTCCCGTGTCATCTGTCACTTCAGGCATCCACTGGAGTCTTGGGATATACCTCCATGGATAAGGGAGGTCCCTGTACACCTTAGCTGGCCCATTTGATCTTGGCTTCTTCTTCCATGGCTGCATCACTTTACTTTTCTTTTTTTATTTTTACTTTTGTTTACTAAAAAAAAAAAAATCAAACAAGCAAACAAAAAAACATCAAACCTAATCCCCACCCCACATCTCTGTTTGAGGTGTTGGCAGCAAATACCTGCATATGCTTCTTTAACTCTGAGGACAGCTCCTGTTCTCTCAGGCCAAAGCAACAGCACCTAGTCTGGGGAAGGCACCCACTCGAACCCTCTGGGATCCAGAGCACGTGCTGGAGAAAAGGACTCAGCCATTTGTGTGTTTCTTCCCTCTCTCCTTGTCCTTCTCCAAGACCTACTGTTGTGATGCTGCTCTGGCTATGCACTGCCCACCCCAGGAAACACAGCTTCCATAGGAAAGCAGTAACTTGGGGGTAAGTCAGGAAATGGAGAAAGCACAGAGATGGGGGGGGGGGCCAGGAAGCTTACCAGGTATCACAGTCTCAGTGGTTCATTGCAAAGCCCCATAAACAGGAAATAATTTCCTCTGTGGGGATTTCAGGATGAGACAATCCAGTTTTGTGGTACTCAGAGCCTAGTGCTGATGACAGGCAGAGCTAGAATCACAGAAAAGCTCCTGGAGGAATGGACGCTTGATTCACTGTGGAATGACTCTCGAAGAGAACAGCATCTCCAAGAAAATCATTATCAAGATGGAATCCAGCCCCCCTCCCCAAGGTTGTTTGGCACTATTTTTGTTCTTGTTCATTAGATAATAGTTATTTACTCTAACACCATGGATTTGGACCATGGAAGGAATGTTTGCACCTTGGCTGTGATCATGTGCATTTTGATGAGGCTTCCTAGGGTAATAGGGAGCTACCTTCAAGGGTAACACACAGGATGGTATTGATTTTTCAATCCTTTTACTCAGATTTTTTCACTTTCATCTTTTGTGTCCCTTATAACCAAATATTGAGTAGTTTGTTTGAAGCAGCAGTCAGTCTACAGACTTGGGTTACAGGAAGGCTCATCCCATTGACAGGGTTTGAGATTCCACAACTCAGGCCCCTTGAAGTTTTTCTCTAGCCTTAAAGCACCCTGTGTGCTCAAGATGTGTGTGTGTCACCTGCTACTACACCATCTGTCTATCTTTCTATGTATTGTTTATGTCTCTTCCTCCTTCCCTTCCTCCCTCCCTTCCTTCCTTCCTTCCTTCCTTCCTTCCTTCCTTCCTTCTTTCCTTCCTTCTTTCCTTCCTTCTTTCCTTCCTTCCTTCCTTCCTTCCTTCCTTCCTTCCTTCTTTCCTGACTAGAAGTAACACTAAATACATGGCTCAAAATATAGGGATGTACTAATTACTTAATAAGTCCTAAGAAATCCAGACATCAGATTTCACAACGCCGGTGAGAACTGACTTTCTATCGTGGTTTAATGTGGAAGTCGGTGGCTCTGATCTGGCCTTTCTCCTTTGGTACCCGTCTCCCTTTTTAGGGAGGAGTGTATTTCTGAGTCACTTCAAGAGAACTTCCTTTTATATCATCAGTCAGCCCAAGATGACACATTCTCTCCTAGAGCAGGCCCTGGGAAAAGAATAACTTTTATGTTTCATTTCAGTGATTCCAGAACATAATCAGGTTGTCTTGGGAAGAAAGATGGCTGGAAACACAGCCAAGAGTCTGAGCATGATGAAGGGATGGAAAAGGAAGGAAAGTGACCAGGCAATGGCAGGAAGAAGTAAGGAAAACAAGAAAGGTGCAAACCAAACAGCAGCAGCAGGCTACAGATTGTAAATGTTTTTAGACTCAATGTGCTTTACAACAAACCTAGTGTAAGATCATGTTATTTATCATCATGACTTATTCTAGCTTAATCATGGTCAAAGTTTTATGAGGTAAAATTTTAAAAAACAAAAAGTCAATGCGTGTGCGTGTGTTTTTTCTTTCTTATGGTTGTTTTGTTTTTTGGTTTTGGTTTTTTTTTTGGGGGGGGGTTGTCTATTAATTCTTTTTGGTCTCTGTTGGAAACTGATCTTCATTCACCCTTCTGGACTGAGGAGACATACTTTCTTTAGATATTCATATAAGCCAGAATAGAATTAAAATAAAGTGCCCCTGGAAACTTTGATTTTTTTTCTTCAAAGGAGTGGTTTCTCTTTCCCTCAATATGTGAAGGCTTTGGTGAACCCCAGGGATGGGTCATATTAGCATCTTTATGCTGGAAAACCTTCTTTTTAGGAAGGGGAGCAAATGGAAGGTACACAAGTCTGCCACAGAAACATGGGGACCAAGTTACAGGACTGTACCCCTCTCATGATATCTAAATGTGGACAGAGGCTCTGCCAGGGGTGTGGGAGGGGTGTGTGGATCCAAACCGGTTTCAATGGTTTTAACAATGAAACTCACCTGTGTGTGTGTGTGGCTGGCGTTGTCCCTCAGGTTAAAAACTCTCTAAAGTCAAATTGAAACCCCTCAGCATGTGTGGTACATGGGGCTGACCCTTCAGTTCTTTGTGATTCAGGCCATGTGAACTGAAACCCGTAAACTTCTCACAGCTTGTCAGGACCTACCTTTGAGGTCGATAGCTCTGGGAGATAGCAGCTGATGAGCTGGTCCTAGTGGTTTGTGTTAAATCTAGATGAAACACAGTCTGAACCCCAAATTAAACTCCATTCACATTAGATACAATTGCCTTAACCCATGTCCAATACTGAGTGATAATGTAAGCCCTTCAAAAGTACCCACATTCACACACACACACACACACACACACACACACACGGGTAAAAGTCTTAAATTTTTACTCACTGATCTGAATTACAGAACTTCCTTGTATCTCCACATTCTATTTAATAGTTTCAAAGTGTTTGTCTAGTTTCTCTCCTATTTATGGATGCTGGACCCTCCAATCCTCTTATTTGGCATTGGAAATAACACTGCAGTTGGCTAGAAAGTTATTTCAGTTAGTAAAATGCTTCCCTTGCAAGCATGAGAACCTGAGTTTGATCTCCAGAACCCACATAAATTCTGGGACTAGCAGCACACACTCATAATCCCAGGACTAGGGAGGCAGAGTTAGATGAATCCTTTGGGACTAGCTGATGGGACATCCATACTTGGTGAGTTCCAATGAGGGACTACCTCATAAACATAAAGAAAGGTTGATGGCAGTTGAGGAACCACATCTAAGCATATCTCCTGGCCTTTGCAAGCACTCACACACACATGGAAAAAAAAGAGAGGGAAAGCATCCATCATAGCGTGAATTTCATGCTCAGCACTGAGCGTGTTTGTCTCTTTGCCAGTTGCACAGCAGCTACGCAGCAAATCTCACCGAATTTACCATGTATTGGTCAACAATGTTGTCACTAATCGTAATGCCTTGGCATTTTGACTTGCGTTTCTTACATTATCTAACTCACCTTCAACTCCAGAATACCTAGTTTTGAAGTCCCCTGTCCTCTCTCAGAACCTGTGATCCATTTTACTGTAAGGTATAACTTTTAAGAAGTGACCATCTCTAAAGCCAAGGACTGCTGAGGGCCACAACCATGTGAAGTGTCTGGCAGCTGCAGACAGACATTGGTTTGCAGTGCCCTTGCCAAAGGCGACAAAGCCCAAAGCTGTCAGCATCCATCTTCCCTATGGTTACACCAGAATTCAGGGACATGGAGACTTAAGGGCATTGAAAGTCCAATAAGTACATAAACGTTCATTGTTATTAAGTGTCAATTTTTATAATTTGAACTCTGAGGTGCCTAGACCATAGTATCACCATGAAGTTTGCAGTTTACCTGTTTCAACGGCAGTGATGCTGCTGTTTGGGTTTAGTTAAGGTAAATTTTCTTTCGTTATAATATTTGGAAGGATTCTTGTGAAGACTATTGAAAAATTTTCTTCAAAAAAGTTGTGTTGGTACTGAAGGGGGAAACCTAGCTACTGCATAGTCAAAATCAAAAATCTATAATATTTCTTTTGTTGTGATATGAGGGAATTTAAAATCTTACATGGATCTTAAATCCCACTCCCCAAACACAAACACACACACACACACACACACACACTCTCACACACACACACACACACACACATTTCTAAAGAACTGGAAATTATTCAGAATGCTTTCAGTTGAAAGTAACAAGGCATACCTACTAACAACTTAAGTAGTCAGGCATTTGTATTCATTGTCCAGGGCTGCCTCAAAGAAATGCAAATGACAGGCATCAACTAAACAGAAATTTACTTCCCAGTTGGGCTGAGGGCAGCCGTGTACAATCTCAGAACCAACAGGGCTAGTGACATGTGAAGTCTTTTTTCTTGGCTTGTAGTGGCTATTTTCATACTGTGTCCTGACACTGTCTTCCTTCACTTTCTAATTTCTTCTTAGTACACCAGCCAGACTGGATTATGGTCCACCCTAATATGCCCATTTTAACTCATATATCTTTTTTTTTGTTGTTTTTTTTCGAGACAGGGTTTCTCTGTATAGTCCTGGCTGTCCTGGAACTCACTCTGTAGACCAGGCTGGCCTGGAACTCAGAAATCCGCCTCCCTCTGCCTCCCAAGTGCTGGGATTAAAGGCGTGCACCACCACCGCCCGGCTCATATATCTTTGCAAAGACTGTTTCTAAATATAATTCCATCAAGAGGTACTGGCATCCAAACTTCAACATATGAATTTTACCCAGACACAATTCAGCCACAAGCCTTTTATAATATACAAGAGAGAGGCAGACTGTTGTTACTTCAGGTATTGTAGTCGAGGGAAGAAATAAGAAAAGGCGATAATATGTTTCTTTTAGTAAAATGGCAAGAATTGTCATGGGAAATACTTGATACATTTATTTGCTACTTCAATGACCAATGACCAGATATGTGGCCACACAGGCATCTAGGAAGCACAGAAGATATGAAAAGTTTCAATGCTTATGTCTAGGACAGAGATAGGAGGAGACTGACAGTAGTGCCTACCACACAGATTCTCCATGATACCCTGCCATGCTTCCCTATTTGGTTTTGGTTTGTAATTTGTGGCTCTTTGGTGCCCTTTGAGTGTAGCTGACGTCATGCTAAATGTTACCATGGTGAAAACACTTGCTAGATGTCAAATGCCAATCACTCCTCAATCCTATCAGACTTTATGTGATTTTGAATTTATTTTTCATAATTTTTCAATCCTTATATAGCCAACATGCATCAATTCTACATTTTAAAAGAGCGATGGATATGGGGGAAAATCAAATTGTGATGTAGAAAAGTAATTCTTGTTGAGTGAAGAGAAAGGCTGTGGGGTGGTGGGCTGGGAGAAACAGCTGGGTGCCTGATTGAGCAAGTCTTGAATCCGGGACCTTTACCAGGACGGCAGGTGTTCAGCTCTTCCCCCAGGCCCTGGTTCTTTTCATTCAGCTTCGGCCCTCCACAGCCCCTCCAAAAGAGACGTCTATGACCATCAGTCATGAAGAACAGTGCCTCAGGCTCTCCCACATGCAGACGAGGTATCTTCAAGCTCTCAGACCAAGCCAATAGGCGTTATCTGCTGCCAGACCCTAACCTACCCTGAAACTGTATATAAGGGCTCTATTCAGGAGAAGTAAAGGTGTGTGTTCGAATCATCCTGATGTCTGAGAGTTTCTGTCGCAAGAGCTGTAACACTAGAGCTGTAACACTTGGGGAGAGATCTGCTCTCCCAGAAACTTCCTGGGGCACCAAGCTGCTTCCTTGCCAGCTAGCTGGCTTCCTATCGGCCCGGCCTGGCCCAGCCCAGGCCGGCTCAGCTCTGAGAGACAGGTGCAGCACCTGGGAGTGACCGAGCAGCAACAGCAGAGACTCGAGCAGAGGCAGCAGTAAGGGCAGGCAATCTCTCCTCCCTGCTCGCACTCTGTACCCTTTGGCCCAGACCACTCACACCAGGCTGAGCCAGAGACCAACGGACAGTGGAGACACTGGTGGAGGCAGCGGCAGAGACAGTAGCAGACCCTCCCTGCTCTCACTCTGTCCTCAGCCGGGAGATCATCATGGGACACCCTCTGGAACCGGGGACCCGCAAAAGGCCATTTTTTATGAGAGGAGCATGGGAATATGAGGAACACACACTCCAGAGTCATGCTACTACAAGGGGTCCTGGGGAGATCATTTGTCAATACAGAGCCGTAGAGCTGATCAGGTATATTAAGTGGACTAGTGGTCATGCCCAGAAACTGCTCAGGTGTATCCATTACTGGAATAGAATTTCTTATTCTTCATCTTCTTTCATATATGGGAAGGTGTTGCTTTAAATGTCAAGAAGCCTTCTGTCTCCTGAATGATAAATACATTAGCTTCCCTTGAGAAAAGACTTATTTTTTCCTTGAGAAAAGGCTTTTTTTTTTTTTTTTTTAAGGTAGAGCCTGCAGAAGCTTTCTGGAAAGACTCTGAGGCCTACCCATAGGCTTCATGTGCCTTGTGCCTGGCCTGTTCTATATAGATCCCACAGCAGCAGGAAGGGCTGCCATTCATGGCATACCTATGAATCTGAAAAGCCAGATCATGAGCTCCATTTTGAGTGGAGTGCCCTATTAGAAGCTGAATTCTGTCCCATAACATGAAGCATTGGTATTCTCACCTCTAGTATGTGACCTCATTTGGGAGCGCTGCCATTTGTAATTTGTGAAGTTCAGATGAGGTCATGCTGGAATAGGGATGATGACTGATGTCCTAGGGGAGAAAGAACACGGATGCTCAGAGAAAAGACCACATGAAAACCAAGGAAGAAGCTGGAGTGACATCTGTGAGGCAAGAACATCATGCTTTGACAGCCGCCAGCAGAAAGTGGGAAAGAGCTGAGACTTTTCAACATCTTATCCTCGAGTCTGACCTCCAAAACTCTGAGGCTGGAGAATCAATGTGGCTTTAGCTTTCAGGCACCAAGTTTGTGGCGATTTATTAGTACAGCTGTCGGGAAAAATGCAGGTGCTTATAAAGCAGGAAGCATGCACAAAACCCTCAGCGAGGCCCTGTATTGAGGTCCTCTTATTCCAAGAGAATCAAACGTGTTACTTCCTTCTCTGCACTGTCTAAGCTCAGATGAGTGAAAAATCTCTGATGTGTGTCTCAGCCACAGCTGCTCCAGCAAGGAGTACACAGGGTGGGTGGGGAGAGAAGGGAGCTGAGGGTAGCTTGCTTCCTCTTTCGAGCTTGTACAGGCAGTAGCCAGAGCAGCCTTTGTTCCATAGACTCACCACAGCGACACTGTGCAGCCAAGTGGTATTCAACCCAGGGAAATAGTGATATCACGAGCCTGGGCTATTCCTGCAAAGATCCATGAAAGGCCCCGTAGTGCCACTTGGAGGTGGCGGAAGTTCCTAGTGAGGTCTTCAAGTCACTAGGGGTGTCTACAAAGGAGACTGTAGAAATCCAGTGCTTCCTCTTTCTCTTCTTCCTGCTCCTCTTCCTCCTCCTCCTCTGCCACCATGAGATGAGCTTGTTCCTCTCTTACATACTCCTGGCTATGTGCTGTGTTGCCATAAAGGCAATGGTGCCAAGCAACCATAAACTGAGCCCATAGACCAAAATAAACATTTAGGCTAATTATCTCAGTTATTCTGGCCAGTGATAAAAAGCTGACTAACAGAAATACAAATGGAGTTAGACAAAGCTTAATAACAATAATAATATTAATAATAATCACATCAACAACAATGCTAAAAAAGGAGCCAAGTAGAGAAATGTGTCTTTTCCATCATTTTGGTTTTTAAAGTTCACACTCTGTGAGTCTTGTTTTGGCTTTGCATATAAGAAAGCTGAGAGGTAAATTACTTTCTTAAAGTTATACAGTGGCACAGTAGGGGACTACAGTTGGACCCATAAGGAGCTCCATACTCTGTGTTGTCCCAGTAAAAAGGTTTGGAAAGGAAGCTTGGGACCTGGGCTCACCATTTGCAATGAGTAAGAAATCTTTATTATTGATGGTGACCAGAGGAAAGTGCCTGTAGCAACAGCAAAGGTACGGAATCAGTATAGAGAGCTGTCAAAGGAAGACGAGATAAAGAAGATAGGCATTATACACAATGGAGTTTTATTCAATTTCGAAGATGAACAAAATCATAAGCAAGAAATATATGGACTGGAAGTGATCATTCTAAACAAAATAAGCTCCAACTCAGAAAGGCACGTATCACATCTCTCATATGTGGAATCTTGACATATACATGTGTGTGTTGTTTATAAATTATATATAATGATATATCAACACACATACACACTTCATGGAGAGCAAAGAACCAACCAGAAAGCAGAGAAAGAGAGAGAGAGAGAGAGAGAGAGAGAGAGAGAGAGAGAGAGGTGTCTACAATAAAGCCCATTATTCTGCATACCAATTAAGACTCTTTGAAAAGAAAGTGCCTGTTGCAAACTGTAGAGTTCCCTGGGTATCCAGCCCTGCAGAGAGCCAGGTAGCCATGGAGGAGAATGAAGGGGATGGAGTTAAAGGCTATCCCTTGCTCCATCCAAGTTTCTGGAATTTGTTGTTTGGTCCAAAGGACTGCAGCCCCTTTCCCTTCGCCCTTCTTGTTTCTGTGACACTGAATCCTACACCATTGATGGTGCCTGGATAGGAGCAGAAATGTGGAGACCATGCTTGGATCAGCTTGGGTGCTGGAGCTGGGATTTCTGACACACGGACACCTGGGAGTGCATTCTTCAGCGTTTCCCATTGTCAGTAAGATGTCTTCCACTCCTTAGTCAGGGATTCATGTCTTTCTTCAAACGTGCCTCCTTTTTTTCTGGGTGTTCTGCCTATGTCCACAGTGAACCCAGACAGGTCTGAAAGCAATAGTCCCCACCTTAGAAACCTGAGATGAGTGGACACAAAGATCTTCCCATTCAAAAACAAAAGTTAAAAGAAGGAAGAAGAGTTTGGAAGCTTTCCTAGAACGAGTTGGTTTCCCTCCAGCTGCTTGCTCTCTTCTCTCTCAGTGTCTCTTTCACTCTCAACCCCCCACCAGCTTGTTTCCGTTTCTGTCTCTCTCAGACATGTTCTCTCTGTGTCTCTGTCTCTCTGTCTCTGAGCCTCATTTCTCAGGTTTTTTTTTCCTTCCTGACATCAAAGGACAGAAAAGAAACTTACCTTGTTTAAACTGACCGGGACCAGGACAGGGTGCCCACCCACACAGAGACAAGCGTGAACAAGTGTGGTTAGTCACTTTACAAAAAGCAACTTCTCACTTGGGAGAACAGAGAGCGAGAGGTCAAATTATTTATACATCTAACCTGAGAAGTGATTATCAAAATCTATAAAGCCAGGTGGACAACCACTGAAAGGATAACCACAAGGACAACCTCACCAATCCAGCTCTTTTTTTGGTGCACTTACATTAAGTCCTGGGAAAACAGGTTTCTGAGAAAGCTGAACTGTGATAGAAAGGAGAAAAGGAGTGTCATGGAAAGAACTATCATAGGCACATGGAAGCTTTGTTTCTGCCCTGGAAGCCATGTGGACAGAAAGTGCAGTGGTCTGGCTTTTCTGAGGCTGGAGCCGGCTACTTTGTGAATGTTGTTTCTCCCCCCCCCCCATAGCATAGGCACCCCCTCTCAGGTCTGCCTTCTCACCCTCTCCTCATTCCAAGAGTGTGTTCACATCCAAGAGCCAAGCTCACTTGAGACTTACTGGCTCTGACGGGGCACAAGAGGCCTGTTTGCTGCTGGTGCCATGCGACCACCCACACAAAGTCCAAGGCAACGGTGGCCTGTCTTCCCAGATATACCACTTTTATGCTTTTCTTTCTTGGCAATTTTCTTTGACCATGAGTTAACCCATCCCCATCTCCATTATCTTTGGACTACAGGTCACCCACAGGCTTCAGGCGAAACTCTTGAAGGTAGGAAATCATATGCTCCTGTGGTCACTTTGGTGCTTCTAGAAGCTTCTGGAAGGTTATCTGCTCCTGTGGCTTTTGCATTATTTTTAAGCTTTTAGATTCAAAGTTTCACCCTCTTGTGTAATAGTTTCTTCTGATACCGAAACATTCCATCATTCAGGGAAGGTTTTTAAACAGGGAGGTAAGCAGCTCAAAATAACTTCAGTCCTAAAACTGACCAGATTCACTAGTCTGTGTCAGCGTAATAAAAAGCTGAGAGTAACTCTCAGACAAGACAAGCTGCAAAGAAGACTCCGCACCAGAACAGCTGCCTAGAAGGGGTTCAAGTCCAGAGTTGCAACCCAGCTTGTCGAGTAACCTGCAGGCAGGGTGTGCAGTGTGATCCAGGCACCCAGGTTTACCTATGCTACGGTGGGATTTGATGATGCATCTCTATTTGTGTCCTTTCTGGTCCTGTAATTAACTCCCTCAATGATATTCCTGTAAATAACCCCAGTAAAACTCAGTGGGATCACCAAATTGGACTTTGTTGGATTCTGTACTTGGTCTGTCCTGAGTTTCCTCTCTGGGGTGAGCAAACTTGTGCACCTCCTCAGGAAAAGTTTTGCCTTACAATACACACCTAAACTGGAGGTTCAGCATAGAACAAAATACAAATGTTCTTTCTTTTGTCCATCGAGCTTGATAAACACTCATCCTGGTTGCCACCGTGAACATGCTGCAGGGTATTGATGTTCCCATCTATCCCATCCTTATTTCTAACAGAAGGACTTTGATTGGCACACTGTCCTTGTGATGGGTGATTTGATGGTTTACAAAAAAAAATCTGAATGCTAGAACATTCAACAATCTTTTGGGAAGATTTTTATTCTACAATTTTAAATTATATATGTATCTGAAAGCATGTACATAGAATGTCATTCAAATCAGATGCCACATACAAAGCTGTAAAATATCTTATAGCTTTTCCAAACACCAGATAATCTATACAGCTATGCTTCTCAACCTTCCTATGGCTGCAAATTTTTTGATACAGTTCTTCATGTTGTGGTGACCCCCAACCATAAAATTATTTTCATTGCTACTTCATAATAGTAATTTTGCTAATGTTATGAACCATAATATAAATATCTGTGTTTTCCAGTGGTCTTAGGCAGCCCCTATGAAAGGGTTGTTTGACACCCCCAAGGGGTCATGACCCACCGGTTGAGAACCATTGTGCTAGCAATTGTTATCAACCATGCTTCAATCATGAAAAATATCAATGATATGCCAATATATGCATGAGATAATATTTCATTGAATTGTTTTGTAAAGACATATTTCATATGTAAATAGAAAAAATTAAGAATTCAAACTGAAATGTTAGTAATACTTTCTCCAGATTATAGGCAATTTAAGAATGCTGTTTCCTTAAAATGTTTGTAATATATTTCCATATCTTTATTATTTGTTTGTCTTTTTGTTTGAGTCACTAAGTAGCTCTGGCTAACCTGTGACTTACTGTGAAGATAAGGCTAGCCTCAAACTCACCGAGATCATCCTGTCTATACCACCTAAGTGCTAGGATTGAAAGAGTGTGGCACCAGAAAATTAGACATTTTAAATAAATTTGCTGGGCAGCCAGAGATATTATTATTTTTTTAAAAAAAATTGCTATTTTCATCAAAATGTTTTCTTTGGGGTCTGAAGAGATGGATCAGTGGATAGAAGCACTTGCTGAACAATTGTGAGCACCTGAGTTCAAATCTCTAGCATCTGTGGAAAACCTGGCTATGGCTACATGCACCTGCAATTCCAGCACTGTGCTGGGGTGGAGGGCTGAGATGGAGGGTCCGTGTGGCCTGTTGGACAGCCAGCATTGCCAAAAATCTGTGGGCTCTGAGTTCAGGGACTGAGACGTAGAACAGGATGCCCCATGTCCTACTCTGGTCACCACATGCACTTACCTAGGCAAGCACACCCACACACATACACAGGGGTGCACTACACATACAGAACACACACAGAGAAAATAAATATTTGATTGATTAAAAAATTTAACATTTTTTTTTTCAAACAGAAAGCCCAGAAGGAAGAAACCATGTGTGTTCCAGGCTAGTGAGGAGATCATTTTTTGTTTTCAAACTGGAGACTAAGGGTTTTGGAGTTAATTCGCAAAATGCCTGCAGCCTCTCTCCTAAAACTAACAACAGCAGCAACATATGACACCACATGTCACTGGCTGTCTCAGTGGATATTAAATATGGCTTCACTTTCAGTCTGTCTTCATAAAATGATGCACCAGGTTCACGAGCTCATAAACCAGCATTGAAGTCCAAGAACAAACCCGAAAAGGAGAAACCATGAAGCATCTGGCCAGGGAAATTGGTATCTACCACCCATAGCAGTGGTTCTCAACCTGTGGCTCAAACCCCTTTGGGTCAAATTACCTTTGCAGAGGGGTCACATATCAGATATCCTGCATGCCGGATACGTACATTACAATTCATAACCGCATTAAAATTAGTTATGAAGTAATGAAAAATATATATGGTTGGGGGTCCCCACAACTTAAGGAACTGGTTTCAGCGATAGGAAGGCTGAGAACCACTGTTCTGTAGTTTGGATGGGAGGTTAAAGGCTTTTACACCAACCGGGACCATTAAGAGGCAGTGGTAACTTTCAGAAATAGAGTCCAGTGGGACATCTTTTTTCATTAGGGGCATGGCTTCGGTCTGGTTGAGGGACATACGACCCTTCCTGCATAACTCCCTATTTCTTGGCTTCAGGAGGTGGGAAGCCTATGATCACTGGTGCTGATGGGTCAATTAACCATGGACTGAACTTGAAAATTATGTCAGTGATTGTCTTTTTAAGTTGGATATCTCAGATATTTTCTTAGAGTAACAGAAAGTTTACTAGCTTACTAACAAAGCACTGAAGTAGGATTTAAATTATATACATCTCTCTCTTTCTCTTTACATATATATATATATATATATATATATATATATATATATATATATATTCACATGCAATATTAGAGAAAAATGTATTGGGAAACTTCATTAGTAAAAAGAGTAGCAGTTTTTTATTATATAATCATTAAATTAATATACTGATTTTGATTAACACTGATATGATATTTGTAGAAACTTACTTCACAAAAATGAAAAAAAAAAACTTTTGGTGTTGAAGTTTTTAATCTGAAAATGGTGAATTAATCACCCTTGAAGAACTGATTTTGAGTTAAGTTTAATTTGCAACATTTCAATATGGTCCTAGTTAGTTTCCTGTCATCTTTACACAAACTGAGTCACCTGAGTAGAGGAAAACATCATCAAGGACTCGCCATCATTAGACTGGCTGTGAGGAAGTTTCTGTGTTAATAACTGATGTGGAAGGGCCCCGCCCACTGTGGGTGGTGCCACCTCTGTGTAGGTGGTCCTGGGTGGAGTAAGAAAGCAGACTGAGCAAGCCAGTAAGCAGCAACCCTCTGTGACTCAGTGTCTGCTTATAGGGGACAAAGCTAAACAGCCAATTCCTGCTTGTTCCTGCCCAGTGTTTTGTCATAGCAACAGAGAAGTGTCTAGACCTCATATACTCACTTTACATTTTTAATTAAACAAAAAGTAGGCATGAATGTTTGTTATTCAGGAGTAAATTGTCCTTCAGTAAGAGATGAAAGCTGTGCGGGTAAGGCCTGTGGTCATCTTTGGGAAGAACCCGGTGATAATTCCAGCTGAGTTAGCACTTCTAGGTCTGGAACCCACATTACATTAGATTTAGCCAGAACATCCTTACTGTGGAATTACCAAGAGAAGGCACCATCAGATTTATCTGGTTTGTCTGTCGCCTAGAGAACTCAGATCACAATTAGTCCTTGACCACACTTGGCCTTGGCACTTATCTTCTGAGAGGAATAATGATAGAATGTCATGGTTGTCTCTGTATTGTTGAAAAAAACAAAGACCAGACAGATGGGGCAATATAGAGAACTAGGTACTTTTGCAGAAGCTGGTAGTAACAACAATTTCTATGCAAACCCTCAGGATGTACTGATATTAGCAATAAGGGCTGTTTCTTTCCTTCTCAGGAAACCTTTGTCAGCCTGGCATGCCAACCAGACAGACAGACACAAAGCTACTTAGAAGTAGCTTAGAAACAGGGTGTGAGGCAGCAGCTGTGGGTTATTTTTAGAACTTCCATACTACTTTCTATTAAACTAAAAAGTTTATTCCGTGCCTCCATGATTTTAATTTCAACTGAGTAAAATATTCTGTGCTCTTGCCTTACAAATGTGAGCAGGTTTAGGTAGCTCTTTAGCCTCCAGTATGAGCCTTCCATCATCCCTTGCTAGAATCCTTCCCAAAGTCTTAGAGAGCTTTCTTGTACTTGTATCCAACATTACTTTGTGAAAAAACCAGTTTGAAGAATTCTGTAAAATCACCTTATAATTCCTAATTCCCTCCCTACATATGTATAGTTCTTGGAATTTTTTTATTGAATATACTATAATAGCTATTTTTTCCTTTTTAAATGGAATGAAATAAAGTACCTCTCCCCCTGCTGACTAATTATATAATTGCAGAAGTTGTTAGGCAGGCTGCTAAGGAAGAAACCTTACAACAGTCCACCTAACTGTGGACCTTGCATGCTACATTAACCTGCTACCCAGGAAGAGATCACTAGCGCAATAGTGGCAAGACAGTTACAGGGGTAACCACCCTCTCTGTGATTGGATTTGAACTCCACTGCATCCCATAAACCAGGTCAAAACCAATGGCTGGAGAGAGTATAGGCTAAAGGAAAGATAGACTTACATAGTATGAGATCATCTTTTAATTATCCATGTTTATACTCACAGATAAGTGGTACTCCCAGCCTTGGTCAGAGAATATCCTTTCATACTGGATGGAAGTGCACTCAGATGCTCATGTTTGTTCAAAATTCTGAGAATAAGTGACGGTTAAATGTGCAGTCCTAAACAGAACATTTATACCACCCCTTCTAAGGCTCGGGGAACGTTCCAGAAAATGGGGCAGAAAGAATGTACGTTTCAGATGATTGGGAGAAAGTTGTAAAGTGCTGTCTTCTGGGCACAACATGGACATTACACTCACACATCCATAGCAGCTCTGGTTGCTAGCACGGGTCCTCCATAACACTAGTTTGTTGTCTTCAATGGCAGACATCTCCTGCTGCTGGTGATCTCATACCTGAGGTCAGGTGGATGTCTCCAGATAAGTCCAGTGGGTCACAAAACAGAACACAAAGACATGAATGTGAGAGGGAGACTTATATGAGGTGGGGGTGGGTGGCGTGGGGATGGTAATAGGAAAAAGATAAAAGAATGGGGTGAGAGTAATCTCAATGTGCTATACAAATGTATGACATTGTCAAATAATAAATTTAACCTTAAAAAATAAAATGTGTACGAGCTAGAATAAAATAAATGTGCTAGGGCAATGGAGACTCCCAGGAATCTGGGGGTGACCTTAGCTAAGCCGCCTAGCAATGTGGGATATGGAGCCTGAACTGGCTACCTCCTATAACCTAACGGAGGCATTGGAACACTAACCCATCCACAAAACCTTTGACCTACCATTTGTCCTGCTTACAAGATGTGCTGGAGTAAAATTGAAGGAGTGTCCAACCAGTGAATAACCCAGCTTGAGGCCCATGCCTTAAGAGAGAGCCCACCCCGACACTACTAATGATATTCTGGCACACTTGCAGACAAGAGTCTAGCATAATCATCAGAGAGGCTTCACCCAGCAACTGATGGAAACAGACCCACAGGCAAGCACTAAGTGGAGCTTGAAGAATCCTGTGGAAGAGGGAGAGGAAGGATTGTAGGAGCCAGAGAGGTTAAGGACACTACAAGAAGAAAACCCACAGAGTCAACTAACCTGGGCCCATAGGGGGTCACAGAGACTAGATTGCTAACCAGGAAGCAAGCATGCATGGGACTGACCTAGACCCTGCGCATATGTTACAGCTCCGCAGCTTGCTCGTCATGTGGGAATTCTAACAGTGGGAGCAGACGCTGTTTCTGACTCTGTTGCCTGCCCTTGGGACCCTTTCCTCTTACTGGGCAGCCTCCTGTAGCCTCAATAGGAGAAGATGCACCTAGATTCACTGCAACTTGATAATGCCAAAGCTGGTTGACAGCAATAGAAATCCTCTCCTTTCTGAAGAGAAATAGAGAAGGAGTGGATGCAGGGAGAGGAAAGGGGGGAGGGCTGGGGAGAAGATGAGAGGGGGAAAGTGCTGTTAGGATGTAAAACAAACAAATAAATTCATTAATTAATAAAAAGTGAAAATGTGTGTTCATTCTATATATATGTACACAAACGTATACACACATATATAAGAGCTTTATTTTACAGAATTTTTTAATATAGGAGCCTCACTCTGTAGCCTACCTCAAATCCATGATCCTTCAACCTCAGCCTCCTATGGGCTAGGATTACAGGTATGTAGAGCTTGCCATCATACGTGATGTGATTTTACCCCTTTAAAAAATTCTATAAAAGAAAATCATCACTTAACACATTTAATCACTACCCATAACTCTTCCCTTTCTCATAGTCTTGTCACCTGAGTTTGGTGATAAATCTAAAACAGCCTTTGAGATCACATGTCTGTGATGGGCTAAGGTGATCCCGTAGTAGGAAAGGACACCAAAAAGGACAAATGCTATCCAGTGACAAATGTTATTCATTGTGAGAAGTGTGGAAATCTAATCTCTTGTCTACTTGTTTGGAGTCATCAAATTTTTGTAGTCTCCTCAAGCAAACTTTTGGACTGTGCAGGGCTTCTGAGTTGAGCCACATGAACTTTATATTTTCTAAGTTAAAATGGACAAGTATCAGCAAATCCAAATAATTCAATGTAGTTTCTCTCTCTCTCTCTCTCTCTCTCTCTCTCTCTCTCTCTCTCTCTCTCAGTGTATATATACACATATATATGTGTGTGTATTACATGTTTGATCTAGTCTCTGTGTATACATAGATATCATGCCTAAATACTAAACACATATGTATATGCATAAAACACATTCATATACACATTTTCAATGACCAAAACCCAAAATGATTAAAGCATTCTCCAGGTTTCTCCAGGCAATGAACAGAAAGACTTTGTGCTTTTTTATTTCTTCTCTTTCTTTAAGCTCTCCTTTCTGAGAGTCTTATAAAAGGTCATGAAGAGAGGTGATGGAGTGTTTTTGGCACTTATAAGCTCAGGAACTGGGCGGGCACAAACCCAAGTGTTTCTCTGAAATTCAGTCACCCCATTAGGAAAGACCACCCTGGTCAGGATTTTCATTCTGAGAGGTCTTGCACGTCTCATTCGTGCTTTGGAGTGAAAACAAAAATGGTTGAGATGCAGCTTGAAATTCTGTCTTACTTCTGGATGCTTTGCTTCAGGCCTCAGAGAAAAATAATTTTAAGAAAGGAATTTATTTATCCTTTCTCTTTTAAATCTAGATGATCCCTTCCTATCACAAAAGAAGAATAGACAAGATAGGCTGTGACTTTGCTTATGGGGATTCCAGAGGTTTTGAGTTTGGCTCTCCTACATTTCACACCCCACACCCCCCAACCACATGGCAACCCACACTTTCCCACATCCATTGCAGCCTAGGTAGGTACCACCCGTGGTGACACTGACTTAGAAGGGTTAGAGTCATGCTGCTCTTCCCAGTAGTGTTGAGTCATCTGCACATTCTCTCACCTTTGAATGTCACTCTCTGCCACGTGAGCAAGCAGTGCTTAGCAGGGACGTGGTTTGGGAAGTTTGCAACTGAGTACAGAGAAACTTGAGTTTTCTCCAACTATTAGGAGTAAACATTGAAGAAATGGAAGGAGGAGGTAGAGGGGGGATGGGAGGGGGAGAAGGAGGAGGAAATGATGATGAGGAGGAAGATGATGAGGAGGAGGAAGTTGAGGAAGAAGATAATGAGAAGGAGAAAAATGAGAAAGATGATGATAATGATTGATGATGAGGAGGAGCAGGAGGAAGATGATGATGATGATGATGATGATGATGATGAGGAGGAGGAGGAGGAGGAGGAGGAGGAGGGAAAAAGCTCCTTAATGGAGTAATTATGGCAAAAGGAATAATTCACGAAATACATAGTTAAGGTTCAGGATGACAGAGAAACAAAACAGAAAGAGTACACATATTTTCCATAATAATTTTGGGATATTATTTGCATAACATAGATCACCCTTTGAAAACATGAAACTCAGTTGTTATCATACTTAACTTACTGTGTAATTATCACCACTGACTAATGTATAATACTTTCAAAATCCCTCAATACATTTTATATCTATTACCATTTAGTCCCCATTTTCTCCCTTTTCCAGTCACTGACAAACAGTCTTTTAACTTCTGGTTCTATGGATTTGTCTATTCTAAACATCTTGGGTACATGGTTCATGTAGTATGTGGCCTTTTGTATGTGATTTCCTTCACTACGCAGAAAGACTTCAGAGTTCACCATGTTTAGCACACATTAGACCTTCATTTTGTTTATGACTGGATAATATTCTATTAAATGAATGGATCATATTTTTTTATCCATTCATCAGTTGATGCTTATCTGGGTAAGCTTCTATTCTATTATGAAAGATGTTATTATTAACATTCACATACATTTTAAATAAACATACATTTTCATCTCTTTCAGACATATACCCAGGAATTTCTATTTAATTTAAAACATTTTCAGTGATTCTTTAAGAACTTCATACACAGTATTTTGATCGTATTCACCCAACTCCTCTCATTAACTCCCCTCTGGTCCCTCCCCCAAGTCCCTGCCACCCCCAACCTTATATCCATTTTAAAAAGCATATCCTATCAACTCTAATTTTGTGCTGTCCATGTACTCATAGGTGTGGGACCATCCACTAAAGAGTGGCCAGCCCACCTTGACCCACACTCTCAAAGAAAACTGACACTCCCTGAGCAATTGTCAGCTACCCAGAGCTCCTCAATTAGGGGTAAACTCCACAATAGACTGTTTTCAGGCTCCATCTTGTGCATCTCTTGGACAGGCAACCATGGGCCCTTTGAAGTTCACAAGTGCAGTGGTCTTGTCATATCTAAAACATAGTATTTTGTTCTGATCCTCCCTGACCTCTGGCTCTTAAAATCTTTTCTCTCTACTTCCATGATATTCCCTGAGCCTTGGGTAGAGGTGTGATTTAGATGTCCCACTAATGGCTGAGCGCTCCACTGACACTTCTATGTACTTTGACCTGTTGTGAGTTTCTGCATTAACCACAATCCACTACACAAAAAAACTTCTCTGATGATGTTGAGAGCTGCATTAATCTGAGGCTGGATCCTGAAGGATACTCTCTACTCCTTCCTCTAGAAATTTCAGAGTTTCCAGTCTAGTCGGCCAATCTGGAATTGACTTGTGCACAAGGTGAGATATCCATTTTCCCCAACGCCATTCATTACTGATGCTGTCTTTTCTCCAACATAAGTTTTTGGAATCTTTGTCAAAACTCAGCTATGCTAGGAATTTCTCTGTCCGATGAGAACATTGCTAGACTCTGTCAACCTGTTTGGCAAAGTGCCTTCACCATTTTACATTACTATAATAAACCCAAAGAGTCCAATATTTCTACATGCTTCCTAATGCTTGTCATTTTCTGTCTTTTTATTTATAGCTATCATAAGAGGTATAAAGTAGTTATGCCATTAGGGATTTTCATTTCTCTTAATGGCTAGTAATTTTTTTCATATATTTATTAGCTAATTGAGCATTGTTTTGAGGCAAATTTCTGAAGATACTATTTTCCTGTTTAGAGTTTTCTTGTTGAAACAGTTTTTTTCTGTAATATTGAGTTGTATTCTATGTTTATTCTACACTCAAATAATGACAGAAACCTTTGGTTTATAAATACTCTGAAATCTCATTCTGCAGCTTTTCACTTTATTAACTGATTTTTTAATTTCAAAAATAATTTCATATTCTTTATGAAATTCCTCTTGAACTAACACATTTTTTGTGTCATTGGACTCAGTAATTTGTCTTGGGCTTTTGTGTCTATATTCACAGTAGTAGAATAATCTCTCAATTTTAGCCAGGCACGGTCACACATCCACAACCCAGTACTCACAAGGCCATGGTGGGAGGACTGTGGGTGTGAGGGCAGTCGTAGTCCAAATCACTTCTCAATTCTGATCAGATATGATTAATTTTGTTCTTTTGTTATTTATGCTTAGAAATCTTACCTAACATATGTATGTATCATGTATGTATGTATGTATTATGTATATACATATATATGTATCTATCATCTATTTATATCTATTTGTCACCTAATTAGATATCATTAATAGGTAGATAGAATCTATCATTACCTAAGTATTTATCATCTATCTATATCTATCATCTATCTATCATCTATCTATCTATCTATCTATCTATCTATCTATCTATCTGTATCTGTATCATCTATATCATCATCATCGAGAGAGAGAGAGAGAGAGAGAGAGAGGGAGAGAGAGAGAGAGGTTAAGAGAACTTGATGCTCTTGCAGAGGACGCAGCTTTGAATTTCTCACAACCATCCGTAACTCCAGTCCCAGGGGATCCAATGCCCTCTTCTGGCCTCCTCAGGCACCAGACACATGCGTGGTACACATACATACATGCAGGCAAAACACTCATGTGTGTAAAATAAATAAATAAAATATTTTTTATTTATTCCTATTTATTCCTTCTATTTCTTCTAAGACTGTATAGTTTCAGCTCACATGACAGTGTTTATGACTATAAGTTAATTATTGTATAAAAACAAAGGCTAATTTCATTTATTTAATACTTGGCAGTCAGTTTGTTCCAGAACTGTTTATTAAAGAATTTTTCTCCTTGAGTTATCTTGGAAACCATGTCAAAATCAATTGACAACAACAAAAAAGTGTATTTATGAGCCCTCAATTCTTTTCTAGCTCTGCATCCTCAGCAGCACGCTGGCCCCACCCTGCATCACTTACTGTAACCTTGTGACAAGTTTTGAAATCAGAATGTATGAGTCCTCTAACTTTACTTTTCAAAATTCCACTGGCTTGTCTAGATATTTCGCATTTCTTTTTTCTTTTTTGTTTTTCAATTTCTACAAAATATGCACTGGAGCTTTGAATGGGATTGTATTGAATCTGCAAGTATAACTGAAGTGTATTGTCATCTTAATAGAAACTATTAAATATTCTGTGATGACAGGTGCCATTGATTTAAATCTTAGCTAACTATTTAGTGGTTTTGTATTTTATACTCCAGTCTAAATACCTTGTGTTTCATTTGTCAAATGTATCCTTCATATATCTTATTCTTTTTAAGACCACTGTAAGTAGAATTCCTTTTTAATTTATTTTCTGGTTGCTCACTAATAGTACACAGAGAGGATTAGTTTCTGTGTATTGGTTGTGCACTGTGTAATTCACTTGTTAATTATAATGATTTATTTTGTAGACCCCTCAAGATTCTATATTTGAGACCACATCATCTACAAATGGAGATAATTTTATTTCTTTCTTTTCCATTATGGTTTCTACTTCTCCTTTTATCTGCTCTCCTCTGATCCTCCAGCATAGTATGGGTTCAAACATTCTTTTCTGTCTTATTCCTGATTATACAGATGCTCTGTATTGAGGTATTTGAAAAAGTTCCTTTCCTTCTTTAGTATTTTTCCTTGCATGGGGGGGGGGAACGTGTTTTAATTGAAGAAAGTTATTAGGTTTTGTAAAATGGCCCATCTCTGGAAAGACCCGTGACCTGTTGCTCTAGTCCATCCTGGTTCATTAACTGATTTTTTTCAATAGCAAAGCAATTTTCTATTCCTTCAAAAATTCCTCTTAAAAACCCTTTTTTTAATCTTGTGATAAAATAAACTGATTTTTCATTGAAATTTTTTGTTTGTTGTTGAGATTATACTTTAATTACAACATTCTTCTGTCATTTTCCTCCCCCGACAACTCTCTCATATGCCCCCCCTTTACTCTCCTTCAAATTCATGGTCTTTTTTTCACTAATTGTTAAGCATTCATATACATTTTTATATGCATATACATTTCTAAACACAAGCTGTTGAGTTCATATACAGTGCTACTTGTATGGATGTTTTCAAGGCTGGCCAATTGGTAGTAGACAACTAAGTGATGTGTTCTTCCCTAGGGAGTGGTACAACGCTCCCAGATTTGCTCAGGCGCCTGCAGTTCACTGAAATGGATGCCCTTTTTGTGCTACTGGACTCTGTAATTCATTGAGGGCTTTTTTTTTTTTTTGGTCTGTATTCACAATGGATACGGGTTTATATTTTCCTCTCCTGTGGTGGCATGGCCTGGTTTTGATGTCTGTAGCATTGGCTTCCTAGAATGAGTTGAGAACTATGCCCTAATGTTTCCCTTTTAAAAAAGAGTTAATGAGAGATTCTTGTAAGGTCTATTTTAAATATTAAGAATTTTCCAGTGAAGCCGCCTGTATTTGAGCATTTCTTGGGAAGAAGGGGTTTTTTGTTGTTGTTGCTGTTGTTTGTTTGTTTGGTTTTTTGTAATTTACCCAACCTTTAGATTTCTATTTCTCCTCTCCGTTTTGTCAGTTTATATCTGACACACATATTAATAAACAATACATTTGAATGTCTCTACATCATTCATATATCTTCTTTATTAATTAGGCTCATTTTTCTGAACAGTGAAAAATAAGAAAGCAAAAATGTCCCATATTACAGATTGGTTTTGGTTAGGTTACTGTGGCTTTCTTCCATATAACTGGCTTCTTAACTCCTCTTTAAAATTTCATTATGAAAAAAATACAATTAGAGGAGAGATATTATTCTACTGAGATAGAAATCTGTTTTGCCTGAGGTTAATATTTCTATTTTGGTCAAGCTTCAAGAATGGCATATATAGTGTGATCATGCTATCCTTTTTTTGTCCTGGGAATACTTTTATTCATGCCCAACGTGTTAAAGCTTTTCTTTAACAACATCAACATGTTGGCAGCCAAAGTACGTGGCTTGAACCTGAAAATGGACCCCCCAGACAGAGTTATTAACTTAACAGGCTGGCAATCCAAGGATGGGTAAGATTCTGCACAGAGCCATACCAACCTAAGACATAAGTGCATTGCTTTGGCTAATGCATATTCCATGACAGGCAAGGAAGGAATTTTTGTCAGAATGACCTAAGACAGGTTTAGTCTTGTTAATGAAATAAAAATGGGGAGAGGTGGAGAGCCTTTGGGGCTAATTGGCAAGAATCTGACATGGGCCAAGAACAAGGAAATGGGCTGCTTGGCAGGAATATGACGTTGGCCAGGAACAAGGAAGTGGGCTTCAGGCAGGAATCTGACATTAGGCTAGAACAAAGAAGTAATTTCAGGTAGGAATCTAAATCTTAGGCTAGAACAAAGAAGTAATTTCAGGCGGGAATCTAAATTTTAGGCTAGAACAAGGAAGTAGGCTTCAGATATGAAAATGACCTTGTGCTAGGACAGGGAAGTAGGCTCAGATACTTTGGTCATCCTGATAAGCCCTTAGACACAGTTATCACAGGAGTGTTCATGTAATTGGGTTTAATGCCTTGCTTTTTTTTTGACTATTCGTGTTTATTGCCTTGCTTCTTCCTCGACTATTTGCATCTATTGTTATTGCTAGACCCTCAACCTACAACTGACCTTAATACTTGCATGTAATCAAAATGGTATAAAAGCATAAAGGAGGAGGGGGGATGGGATAGGGGATTCTAGGGAGGGGAAAAGGGGAAAGGGGATGACATCTGTATTGTAAATAAATAAAATATCCAATGAAAATTTTTAAAAATCTGTTTTGCAGGCTCTCATGGGTAAAAAGTGAGGGGCCTCAAACTTCATGGAACTGGCCCAGGAGAACTGGAAAGCACTCATAAAATATAACATAATTGTTAACAAAGCTGTGGTGATGATTCATAACTTCAACAGAATTGAGAATATGAATTCTGCACTTCCTTCCTCATTAGAATTGTTCATAAGAGAAAGGCTTCTTCTTTCCTGAAAGTTAATTTCAAGTTTCTCTCCTCTCTCTCTTTTGAATGAAATCTTGTGTGTGTTGATGGAGAACCACTTTCACAGAGAACTGAAGTCAAGTTCACACATCTTTTCATTTCAGAACAACTGGACAAATGCAGAAGGCAGCTCACCCTTCTATTCTCTCAAGAGAGCTCTCAATTCTGTTATTTAATGGGGTTGTATCCATTACTTTTCTATTGCTGTGGAAAAACACAGTGACCAAGACAGCTTACAGAAGGAAGCATTTACTTGGGCTTGCAGTTCCAGAGGAATAGACACAGCAGCAAGCAGCAGGCAAGGCAGACGGAGCAGAAGCTGCCGGATCACATCTTCAACTGCAAGCATGAAGCAGGCAGAGGGAAACTGAAGTGGAGTAAGTCCTTAAACTCTCACCTCTTGCCTTCAGTCTCCTGGGATGGACCTCCTCCCACAAGGCCACACTTCCTAAGCCTCCCCACAGCACTACTGAGTGGAGACCAAGTATCCAAATGCTATGGATGGACTATGAGGGACATCCTATTCAATCAACCATCAGGAATAAATCATTCTCCTTAATGTACCTTAAAAACAAACACCACCACCACCAACAGTACAATGTTGATTTGTATTCAAACTTAAGTGAGAAATTTTTTCTAGCAAAGTTAACATTTTTCTGATATTTTTGTACCTCAGTATCTCAGTTTTCCAATTTCCCAGAGAAGCATCTTGTCATTTTGGAGGCTTTAATAGTTTTTTCTGGACTCCCTCCCTCCCTCCCTCCCTCCTTCCCTCCCTCCCTCCCTCCCTCCCTCCCTCCTTCCCTCCCTCCCTCCCTTCCTCTCTCTGTCCCTTCCTTCTTTCCTTCCTTCCTTTCTTCCTCCCTCTCTTCCTCTCTCCCTCTGTCCTTTTGCCCCTCCCTCCCCCTTCTCTATCCCTTTTCTTTCATTTCTTTTTTCTTTATTTCTTTTTCTTTTTATTTATTTTATTACTATTACTACCACTATCATTATTATTACTGTTATTATTATTTTACTCCAACATGGTGATACTTTGTGTTACAGGAGGTTCTGTTTCAGTAAGATGAAGCTGGCTTGTCATTAATTAGTCTGGGCTATTTAATTACACAGAAATCGGTCAACTGTTGCCCACTGAAGGATTTCCCTGCAGCTGAACTCATTTTGAAATGCTTCGCTCTGCAACCAATGACTGAGTTTCAGAAGGAGACCCTAGGCTCTCCTAACATTGATTCTGCATCATGGTTTTGCAAATCTGAAATAATTATTTAAACTCAACGTTACATTTTTTTCTTACATTCTTTGTAGAGCTGTTATTGTTGTCTCTTCATAAATCTCATACTTGATTCTAATGTAAACATTGTTGACTCGAATGAACTGCCAGGCTTGCTCCTTCCGCATGCCAATGTTCCTTATAACAGTTTGCTCAATTATTTATTTACAATCTGTTCTACAAGAATGATTTCAGATTTATACAAAAGCTTCAAAACTAGTATGTATAGTCCCCATATCCTCTTCATCCAAAGGTCCCATATCCCTTCACCAAGTGCTCCCAAATGTTTATTTCTTAACAGATTTGCCATGTCTACATTAACATTTCTAACAGAGCTGTGATCTCTAAGGGTGGATCATTTCACCATGTAGCAGACATCAGCCAGCTCTGAGATGCACAACTCTAACAAGGAGAAATTTTGCTATTAAGAACTCACCTTTCTCCACCCCACCCCCCAAAAAGGAACCTTTTTTTCTATCTTGCTTCCGAACATCAGACACATACCTCCTTATACCTTTAAAAACATCGAAGGACCCGAAAAGCTTGTTTTTAATTATTTCATAACTGAAACTAAAGCAACTTGAGCATCAGTCTGATACTGTAAGCCACACACAGGAAACCCAAGTTCAACAGAGTCTTGCTTTAGAACGGTAAGACAGGTACGGTCTCTGAAATCAAGGCTGTGACTCACCGATTCGCATCAGTAGCTTGGCTCAGATATGAAGCAAGTTAAGGGCAGTTCATTTCTACCTGTTGCGGAGTAATTTTCTCAACGTGTGGAATGTTAACAAAACCCCGAAAAGACTTAGAACGTCATGAAATAAGTAACTGATAGCCTGAGAGACATGATAAGGATATTGTATTGATGCCACAATTATTTTTTTCTTTGGCTTATTCTTTTCATCTGTATGCTTCAGTTGCACAAAATTGAATTCTTCATTATCTTTGGTCCATAATGGATTTTCACCTAGGGTCCATGCATGGCCCATTTTTATTAATTTTTCTCATTTACTTATTTCTTATAACAACAACAACAACAAAGACCCATGAACCCTCCCACCATCATAGAAGCCAAGGTTGTGATGCCTGAACTCTAGCTTGGCAGCCTTCCTTCCTTAGCCTGCTTCTCCCATCCACCACTTAAAGTTTAACTACTACCTTGGCTCCCTGTTCATCCTCACATTGCTTCTTTTCTTTGATTCAGCTTTGGTTTTTTGTTTCCTTGATGTTACTTTTGCGACAATGTCTCATTATATAGCCCTGTAGACCCCAAATTCACCATCCTCCCTCCCTGGCCTTCTTGGTGATGGAGTTATAAACACCATACATATTGGTTTGCTGTCTGTTTTCTCCATTTCAGTATTGGGAATCAAACCCAGGGCCTCGTATACACTAGGCAAACACTCCATCACTGAGCCACATCCTCAGCAGTCCCCCCCCCTTTTTTTTCTAGCATTGGACTTTCACTGGGCATCTTTTTTGATTAGAAAGTTGATTGGTGCCTGGCAGTGGTGGCGCATGCCTTTAATCCCAGCACTTGAGAGGCAGAGGCAGGTGGATTTCTGAGTTCGAGGCCAACCTGGTCTACAGAGTGAGTTCCAGGACAGCCAAGGCTATACAGAGAAACCCTGTCTTGAAAAACCAAAAAAAAAAAAAAAAAACCAAAAAAAGAAAGAAAGAAAGAAAGGAAGGAAGGAAGGAAGAAAGAAAGGAAGGAAGAAAGAAAGTTAGTTGATTGGCTGGTTGACCTTAAGTCCCTCCCAGCTGCTGTTGTGTCTCTCAGCCACTGCATTTGAGTGAATGCTTTTGCTTCTGGATTTTGTATTGACTCTATCTACATTTATCCATGAGGCTAGCAAAGTCACAGAGCAATCCCTCTTCAGTTGTTAAAAACCCACTGGTATTTCTGTGGGTTGCCTTGATTACTTCATATTGGGACCTTCCATGATTATTTCTGAACAGCGTCTTGTCTGGCAGAGCCCAGTTGGAGGCAGGACCATGACTTGTCCTGAGCGGCAGCCAAATTAAGAACCTTTCCAGAGGAAGGAGAGGCTGAGTAGGGACACCCTGGTTCTGGGAGGCTGTGGAGTGAGTTCAGTGCATATTACAGACATGCAGTGTACTTTCAGTTCTGCTGTGAGTTAGCTGTGTGACCTTGTGGATAGTTTTACCTCTCTGGGCCTCAAGTTCCTCTTCTGGGGAATAAATACTCAAAAGCTATTTCTAAAGGTCCTTCTAGATGAGGAACTTAGGAAGAGAGTGGGGGGGGAGGACTTGTTCAAGGTCCCACTGTTCCTCCTTTACCAACGTGGACACTGTCCATTCCTCAGAGCTCCTCCCTGTGTCAAGGACGCAGGGAACTCCTAATCCAACCACACTGTGAGATAGCTCTGTACTTTTCCATCCTGCTTACCTCTTACTTGTCTGTGCATGGACAAGGATATGCTTTGAGAATGAACACCGAAGGCTTGTACTGGAGCCAACTTTCGCCAAGGTAAGGGCTTGTGAGACACAGGGGCAGCATAAGTACCTCCTAAGTCGCCAGCAGCAGTACCACTGGGACTCCGCACCGTTCCGCGTCTCAGCTGGTGTGTGGAGCAAAATCATTCTCACCCATCTCACTGGCCCAGGGAGGACACAGTCCTGGATTATATCCCCAGTGCTGAGGAGAAGGGGAGGACCTCACCCCAGCTGCCTCATTTCTCCTTCCCAGCATCTTCATTCTCTACTCCTGCTCAGTTTGCTACTTGATAAAAACAAAACAAAACAAAACAAACATAGGTCTGACAAAAACGTTTTTTTTTTTTCTTTTTGGATTTTCGAGACAGGGTTTCTCTGTATAGTACTGGCTGTCCTGGAACTCACTCTGTAGACCAGGCTGGCCTCGAACTCAGAAATCCGCCTGTCTCTGCCTCCCAAGTGCTAGGATTAAAGGCGTGCGCCACCACTGCCCGGCCGACAAAAACGTTTTTTAATGGGAAGAGACAAACCTCTTGCTAGTTTGAATTTCTAAGAAGGATAAATGCCAACTTCGTACCAAGCCTCTCTACCTCCATCCCACTCCGCTCTGTTAGACCAAATTCAAGCAGAGGTTGAGGTGGCCCTTAGTACATCCACTCAGAAGACTGGGAAGAGAGAAACTTCTGACTAGGGAAGAGCTGGCCTCCAATTCTGTCAGGATCCATGACCAAAGCTGGGTTAAGCCAGTCTCTGAGCCCTGAAGGACTCATCACGTGCGTTCTGAGTGAACACATTAAGGAAGATAACTAACTAAAAGTGAAATTACTGGGAAAGACAGGGTCACCAAGTGAACCCTACTTCAGGGCTTTAAAAAGAAACTAAAAGGACATTAACTACACAACATAAGCCACCCAGCTTTTGAAAAGAGGTTCCTAGAAGGCAGTGAAGCCTGGCAGGAAACCCTGAAGCCAGCAGCACGTTAGCAGCATGCGTTAGACAGAAGCTACTACACCACTGCTGCTGTGACCCTGGAGAGGACCGGAGGGAAGCCACAATGCTGTGACCCTGGTCTTGAATTTCAGTGACTATTGGGGTTTCTTATAGAGCCACATCACTTTAAAAGTTCTGACATCAGTAAGGAACACACAGAGCCTAGAAAAAAGATGCTTTTCAGTTTGCTTCCCTGTGGTTACAACCTTACAGTCTAAAGAAAGTATCTCATGGAAAATGATGGCCTTTAAGAGTTCAAAGGAGACCAATCCTGCTGTCAGCCCTTCCTCATTTTACAAGAGGCTCATCAACTTTCTGTCAACTGGAGGCAGGTGGACCCCCACTTCCTGTTCTGGGAAATATCAATCTTCAGTTGTCACTAATGATACATGGATACAGTGACTAAAGGCACACATTGTTTCAGAGCTTAGCATCAGACCCAAACCAAGACTATATAGGACCATTCGTGGGTTAGTCACCCAGGCGCTGGTTCTGACCAGATCTGCACTGAGGCTTGGTGTTTACACAGCAGATTATCTATTGGTTTTACCAGCATTGCTCTGCTGTGGTGATATTTTGACCTGATTTGTGCTTGGTAGCTCCTACTGCCCCCCAGGTTTCACTAATGTGTGCTATGTTGAAACTGCCCTGTATAGTCTGAGTCTCTCCGGCTCCTCAGTGGGCGCCTGATGGAAATGACAGACAGACGTTTGTGTGGACAGCCATGTATGATGAGACACAGTGGGAAGGGAGCCATGATGTTCTATGTGAAATTATTTATATTGAACATATATTTATAGAACTATTTGTATCTTGTTCATATAAATGTGTTGTATTTAGTGTCTAATTATATTTAATATTATAAAACACAAACCCTGACAAATGAACCTTTTTTCCTAGATTCCATCTCATTCATGTCCTATAATGTCTTCTAAAGGGAAGAAGTCTTTGATGTTGTCTTCTTTAAATATTAAGGTGATCATATTTTTTTAAATCTAAAGTGGATAATTCCATAAAATGTATTTGATCCGAAAATTGTAAAGTCTAATGTGGAGTTCCACAGCATCCATTCTGAATGCATATTCTAACTGTGTAGAGAAGTACATTGAATTGTATAGACCCTGGCGTCTCTGTAATTTTGCTGTGTGGTTATTTTTTAATTTATTTGAAAGTATTTTAATAATAACGTTTATTTTAAATTTAAAATAAATAAAATGCCTTCTGGATAAAAACTTTTAGGAAAATTTTCAGGACTGGAGAATGCCTATTAGTAACGTCAATGCATTGTTTTCCCTCTAAAGCACTGAAGGTATTCTAGAAAAAAAAAACACAAGCTTTCTGAAACAGTTTGCTTTTAAACATTAACCAGATCTTCCTCT
The DNA here is from genome assembly GCF_004785775.1 of Grammomys surdaster. Classification (NCBI taxonomy): domain Eukaryota; kingdom Metazoa; phylum Chordata; class Mammalia; order Rodentia; family Muridae; genus Grammomys; species Grammomys surdaster. The sequence goes on along the minus strand of NW_021604699.1, from coordinate 2,159,836 downwards.
GACTGCTCTTGGTTGACTAATCATAAGAAATCCTCCCGTGATGAGATAGTTCCAATTCTGATTTCATCATTGTGAGGAAAAGGAAACTTCCAATTTTTTCCCTTAAGAGGGTGTCAGCGCTTCATACAGACAGCCTTCCTCTGAAAGAATACACTTCCTGAGATACACAATTGTTTAAGCTTAGACAATTAGTTATTCTGTTGTTTAAAATGCAAAGATATTTGTAAAACACATAAAGTAGACATGATTTAAAGGTTACTCTTGTAAGCTAAATGCTAGCAACAAAAAATTGAAATAGAACTAAGTATTGTTGCTATTGAGATGATTAAAAAAAGAAGAAGAAATACATCTATGGGTTGGGAGAATGGTTTCTGGGATGGACCTCTAAGAGATTCTTTGTGTGTGTAAAAGGCATGAACAAGTTTGTTTTTTTTTTTAAATTGCCCAACAAACATTGTCCTTCTAGTTAGACAGAGGGGTATGTGTTGAGTGTGCACACAAGAAATCTTTAACCCAAGCACTGTGTGCTTCCCTGCAGGAGACTTAGGCTTTAACTGAAAAGAGTGTAGGAGCAAGAGGCACACAGTTCTGCTCTCTTGGCTTCCCATCAACCTCTTGTGCCTGCTCTTGTTCCTGGCTCTGAACTTTACAGACACTCAGCTCTGCTTTTTAACAAGTTTCCTGAGGATAGCTGGCACATCTCCACATGTGTTTTTGTCCATTCCTGACATTCTCTTCCACCGGAAGGACTGTGTGTTCGTGGACTGCGCAGGGTGTTCATACATGTTCCATTGCAGCTCCTCACCTGATGAACTTGGAGAAATCCAAAGCCATAGCTATCTATCTCTCTTCCTTCATCTTAGTCTCGTGGACAAGATACCCACAGGGAGCCGTAGTTCTGTAGAAAGTCTTGCCTGGTCAGACCTCTGAGGTCTACTAATTATCAGTTCTGGAAATAGCTTTGACTTTGTTTTGGATGCAGTTTGACATTACCAAAACTCATGTAGAATCTGATTGCCAGTGTGGCTGTGTTGGAAGGTAAGGCTTGTGGGAAAACAAAACAAAAACAGCTAGTTACCTCAACAGTGGATTGTTACAAATAACCCCCGCAAACAGTAGATTGTTACAAATAATGCCAGCTTTGTTTGTGTCCATTTGCCTTGCATTGTGAGTTACAGCAGCACAAGACTCTCACTAGAAACCAAGGAGGCTTGCATCCTGAACCTCTAGAACAGTGAGCCAGATGAACCACTTCTCCTTGTAAATCATCAAGTCTCAGAAAATGGAGGAGGATAAGGATGCTGTGATTTTGCCCAAGATCATCTGGGGAAGCCCATGACTTTTTGTAAAAGCCTGCGCTGGCCTGTAGAAATATTATACCTTTATTACTACTTAGGAACACATCAATCTGACCTCTTACATACTTTTAGTCAGCAATTAGCCTCCTATAGACCCCAGCATTGGAAAGAATCCATAAAAATCTCTTTCTTCTCTAAACCTAAGCCTGACATATTGGATTTCAGCCATGGGAATGCTCATTATGATATACAGAGTAGTTTTCAACTTTCTCCCTTTTAAATGTCTTCCATTCTTAAAGAATATCAAACTTACTGCTGTGGTTTGGGTTTGAGAATGCAAATTCACCATCTCCCTTTCCTGTCAAGGCTTTATAAATTAATTGAAAAACAAATGCAGAAATGAGATACAATGAATCAAACTCTTGGCTTGGACACAGGGTCCAAAAGATCTACAAGGGAATTTGTCCAAGCCTACTCTTCACAGGCAAGGCAGCTGTGGCCTCCCACGGCAACGACCCCACCTGGCTCCTTGGTCTTACGTACTCCTTGGAGGGCGAGGACAGGTGCTTCCTGTTGAAAAAAAAAATGATTAGAGAGAGGAGGATGGGAGAGACAGAAGAGGGGAGTACCTACCAAAGCGGAAGGGGAACAGTGACCATACACAGCAACCTCAACCCTTAGTGAGCAGCCAGCAGAGTTAGCCATGTGACTCAGGAGTACAGTGGGAAAGACGGAAGTTCATTTTACAACTTCACAAAGTTAAAGTATCTTTTCCTGGCTGAAACAGGAACAGGAGGGACAGGGAGATTACAGGTCCTGTAGGAAGCTGTAACAAGGCCAAACCACTACAGAGGAAGTAGAAGGTGGACTTAATCAAAACATATTATATACACTGTGACATTCTCAATAAAAACATAAAAAAAGAAGAGGAAAAAAACTAAAGCCAGAAGGATTTTTGCTTAAATAAGCTAGAATTCTCTCAAAGTGGGTACTGATGAGGGGAGGTAGGCACCTAGCTCAATTGGTAGGATGCTTGACTTGCACTCACAAGGCCATTGGTTCAATCACCAGCACTGTGTAAAAGCAGGCATGGTGGTGCATACCTGTAACCCCAGGATTCAGAGGCGGGAAGATGGAAGTCTCAGGTCCTCCTCAGCTACAATCTACCAGTGAGTACAAGACCAGTCTATACTTCAGGGGACCTTGTCTCGAAAGGAAACAACACACAAAAGCTCTTTCAGCATTTCCTGTGTGCTGTGTGTTGATTCTAGGATTTTAGTAGGGAACTCTGAACAAAGCTGAGTGCACATTCAGGAGAACAGTGGTGACCAGGGAATTTAGAGAGTTTTTTTTAAAACCTATTCATATTTGCTGTCCAGGCTTCCATGTAAACTGGAATGCCAGCAAGCTTGCTACAGCCGCTTGGAAGATACTGAGAGCACTCGCTATTCAAGGAATAATTGCTGTAGGGAAAGCAAGAGTTACAGATAAGGTGTATATCAGTGACTAGTTTAGGCTTTGGAGCACCTTCTCCCCGACCCCCACTATGTGAGGGATTCTGCCTCTGTCTCCTTGGAGCTGGGATTACAGGCATGAGCTACCACACTTGACATCTGACACTTTCATTCTGAGGCAGGAAAGATACCACAACCACAGTTAACTACTTTTTTTTTTTTCAGTGGTAAAAAACAAGCATTGAACTATTTCTGCTCTGTTTTAGCCAAGTAGCCAAAAGGCAGTAGCAAAAGATTTTAAATATTGTTTGTTTGCCTTCTTGGTTTGTGGAGACAGGGTATCATTTTGTAGCCCAGACTGGCTTAGAGCTTGAATCCCTAGTCTCTTGCTTGCTTGGATTCTAGCAGTATATCACAATGTCTGGATTTGGCAAAAAGGTGTTTATATTTACATATCTTATTATTTTATGGGTATGAATGTTTTGCCTGAATATATGTATGTGTGTTGTGTACATGTTGGTGCCTGCGGAGGTGAGGAGACGCTTCCAGACCTCCTAGGACTGGAGTTACAGATGGTTGTAAGCCGCCATGTGGATGCTGGGAATCAAACCCAGGTCGTCTGGAAGAGCAAGCGCTCTTTACTGCTCAGCCAACTGCCAGCCCCAGACTTAAACTTCTATTGTGGTAAGCTGCACACAATATAAGGTATGCCATCATAAACAGTGGTGAGAGGAAAGGTTAGTAGCATTAGTCACATTCACAGAGCTGTACTAGGACTGTCACCATCGTCGGATGCCAGGCCGTCCCACCTTCTTGAACTGAAATCCTATGCCCACCAACACAAACCCCTCCTTCTCCCCATATTCCAGCCCCTGGAAACCACTCCTTTATTTTCTGACTCTACTCATTTTCTTACTCTAGTTTACAAGTCTAAACTTGTAAGCAGCTTTATTTGTTTAGAAAATTCTTTCCAAGATTCATTCATGTTGTAGCGCGTATCTGAATTCCTTTGGAAGACTGAATAAGATCCCATTCTATGGCTAGACCTTGTTTTGTTTATTTATTGATTGACGGCTATAAGGTTTATTAAATGACTTACCATAAACATGGGGACCTGCGTATCCAGCTCACTGTTTTCCGTTCTTTGCGGTCCATGTCAAGGAACTGAATTGCCAGATTGTGGTATGATTAGACATATAACCTTGTAGAAACATCACGCTGCTTTCCACACTGGCTGTAGCATTTTAAATTCTCATCAGCAATGTACAAGAATCTTGGGTTATCTCTGTCCTCACCAACACCTGTTTATTATGGCTTTGATTAGCATCTCCCTAGTGACTGGTAGTGTTAATGATTCAAGACCTCCTTACCCATTTGTATATCTTCCCTCATTGGGCTTTCTGTCTTTGTCTTTTTGACAAAAACAAATAGTTGAGTTCTGGAAGTTTTTAAATTGATTCTGAATGTTAATCTTATCAGATGCATATATGATTTATAAATATTCATATTTTTAGCTGTCTTTCACTTTCTTGATATCTCTTAAGTACAAAGCTTTTGATAAAGTGCATAATATATCCATACTTTTTTTCTTTCGTTGCCTGGTTCTGTGAGAAACCATTATTATCAAATTCCAAGAAATACCAATTTATTCCTATTTGACTCCTGAATTCTTTTTGAGACTTATTTTTATTTTCTTCAATGTTTAAGGATGTATTTCTCTATATGTCATGTGTATGAGTGTTTTGCCCACATGTATGTGTGTGCACTATGTGTCTGGTCCCCAGGAAAACCTGAAGAGAGGATCAGGTAGGTGCCTTGGAACTGGAGTTATAAACAACTGTGAGCTGCCAACCGGTATTAGGAATTGAACCTGGGTCCTCTGCAAGAGCAAGTAGTCTTAACCCTTGAACAACCTCTCCAGCTCAGTGCTCTCTTCCTCACTTCCTCCTTCAAAGGTTTAGATTCACAGAAAAATTTAGAGGAAGGTAAAAAATTTCCCACATATTCCTGATGTCCTCCATTTTCAAAATCCTCCCTCGAGTTATGCACACAGTTTATGAACTCACATGGGACATCATAATTACCCAGATTCCATGATGAACCAACCTCAGAGATTACCTTTGGTGTTGTAATTTCTACAGGTATCTGTCATTTCATCATTCTATTCTAAATCCATAAAAAGCACCAGTGTCTTCAAAGAGTCTAGTGGGTGGGGTTCTTCGTTCACTTCATTCATCCACTGCAAGGACAGTTTTGAATGTATGTAATTCAGGATCTAAGTTCTTTTATTTGTTGCAGTTGCCTTAATATCATTTGTGAAACAAAATGTTTTCTTTTCGTTGAATGAAGCTGGCACCTATATCAAAGGCAATTGGCCATAGATGGTGGATTTTTTTTCTTTTTTTCTTTTCTTTTTTTTTTTTTTTTCGGTTTTTTGAGACAGGGTTTCTCTTTATAGCCCGGGCTGTCCTGAAACTCACTCTGTAGACCAGGCTGGCCTGGAACTCAGAAATCCGCCTGCCTCTGCCTCCCAAGTGCTGGGATTAAAGGCGTGCGCCACCACTGCCCGGCCTAGATGGTAGATTTAATTTGGGAGACTTGATTCTTTTCTGTTTCTATACCGACTATACTTTTATCCCTATGTTTTGTGTATCACATCCTTGATGAGAGTGTCAGATAGAAATATGAGTCCTCTGTTACAGTTTAAATGTGAAATGTCCCTCACAGGCTCCTGTGTCTGAGGGCTTAATACCCAAGTGGCAGTGCTGTTCTAGAAGACACGGAACCTGTGAAGGGACACATGGCTGGTACTGCCAGAGGTGGGTCACCCCCATGGGCCTTTGAAGGTGATACCCACTTCTGCTTCCTGCCTACGCTCTCTGTATCTTGGTCCTTGACAGACTTAAAGTTCTTCAAACAAAGAGATAAAATAAATGTTTCTTCCTTCAAGTTGAGAGAGTTCTTTCTGTTTCAAGGTTATTTTGGCTACTGTGGGCCACTTGAAACTTTTACTATAATTTTTACTATCAGCTTTCCCATGTCCTGAATAGAGGCTGTTGGAATACTGAAAGTAATGTCATAAACTTGGGTGGGTACCCATCTCAGCAATATTACATTTTCTGATCCATGAGCACAAGATGCCTTTGTATTTTTTTCTTTCTTTTTTTCCAAAAACGTTTGTGTTTTCATATAAGTCTTTTAAGTCTTTGGTTAAATTTTTGTTGTTATTATTTTTCTTTTTTGTTTTGTTTTTTTCAAGACAGGGATTTTCTGTGTAGCTCTGACTGTCCTAGAACTTTGTCTGTAGACCAGGCTGGCCTCAAACTCATAGAGATCCACAAGCTTCTGCCTCCTGAGTGCTGGGATTCAAGGTGTGCACCACCAACACCCAGCTCTTTTGTTAAATTTGTTGGCAGGCAATTGCATTTTAAAGATATGTTTGTAAACTGAATTGCTTTTTAAAATGTGGGTTTTTTTGATTGTTCTTAGCTGATATGTAGCAACATACCTAATTTTTGTGCGCTGACCTTATAAACTCTAATTATTCCTCCACTGAGGACATGGAAAAGCTGTTGCCGAAAATTATAGACAATTTCAAGTGGCCGACAGCAGCTAAATTAATCTTGAGAGATTGTGATCTAGTAGATCCTTTAGCACCTTGACTGTTGTGTCTCCTGCCAACTCAGATAGCTTACTTCTTCCTTTTCAATTTGATTTCCTTCTTCTCCTTGTCTGATTTTTCTGTAATGTTAGCAAACCTTGTCTTGAAGGGAAACTGGGCAATCTTAAAGGGAAAGGTTTTCAGTCTTTCACTATTGAAACTGATATCATCTATATGTTCCACAAATGGCTCGTAACACATCTAAGAAGTTTTATATAGACTCCAGCTTTGTGAATCATTTTTAATCTTGAAATCATTTTACCAAATGCCTTTTGCATCAAATGAGATGATCACATGTTTCCGTTTTTGTCCTGTTAATTTTAGACTTTTTTTTTTTTTTGGTGGGCATACAGAGTGATGGTCTAATTGTGACATTTTCATACACACATCTCACTAAACTGTTCCTATCTTCCCACACCTCCCTTCCCTCCTCCACCCCCTTGATGCCCTACTAACTTAATAAATCTAATATAGTGATTATTTTAAATATTTCATTCAGCCACCTTTGTTCTTGTTGGGTAATTCTCACTGACTCAATGTGCAATCCTTCTAATATATCATATGATTTAATTTGCAAACATTAGGTTGAGATTGTTGCATTTACATTTTTGAAAGATATTTGTCTATAATTACCTTGTGTTTTCTTAGCCTCACTATCCGTGTGATGGTGGATTTTTACAAGATGAATTTCCTTCTTCCCTTCTTCCTCCCTTCTTCTTCCTCCTCTTCTTCTTCCTCCTCCTCCTCCCTTCCTCCTTGTTTTACAAGAGTTTGTAAAGATCTGTTACTGATTCTTCTTAAATATGCAATAGAATTCACTACTGAAGCTATATAGTCCTGGATACTTTATTGAGAGGCATTCACCCTTGTTCAGTCTTTGGTGACAAATTTGTAGAGGTTTTCTATTTCTTTGTATGTCAGTTTGGATAATTTATGTTTCTAGGAATGTTCATTTAACTAACTTATCTGATTTGTTAGTACACACTGTTCCTAGTATTCATGTATACCATTTCATTTCTGTAAAACTAGTACTAATTTCTCTACTTCCATTCCTGACTTCACTCTTTTGCGTCTTCTATTTTCCCTTTTTCTGTCTCAGTAGACTTGCTGAAAAGTCGGCTACCTATAGAGTTGACTGACTCTATTTTTCTGCTCTTGGTTTCACTTATCTCCACTCTAATCTTTGCCATTTCCTTTCTCCTTCAGGCTTTGTAGATGAAAGTTAGTATTTTCTTCTCATGGTGTGTGGTGTATATCCTCAAGGTGTAAAGGTACTTTGTCCACTGATGTTTGTCTAGTTTTAATATGCAGGCACTTGGAGTATACAGTTGCCTGTAAGCTCTCCCTTTGATGGGTTCTTAAATTTGGTATGCTGTTTCTGTTTTCAACCATTTCTGAGTATTTCCCCATTTCCCTTCTGATTTCTTCTTTGACTCTGTTGTAGTTTGAAAACAGGTGGTTAATTTTCACACACGTGTGATTTTTCCATTATCCTACTGTGCTCTGGGTTTCTAGCTGTGGTTTCATTCCACTGTGGTTGGAGTAGACATGGTCTGTCTTGGAGAATGTTCCATGTGTGTGTGAGAAGAAACATATTCTGTATTTGTTAGGTGATCTGTGTGACTGTTGGATTTAGTTGGCTTATCCTGTTATTTAAGTCCTCTGCTATTCCAACTTCTGTCTGATTGTTACATCCATTATTTAAATTGGATATTGAAGTCACCAACTCTTGACTATTTCTTCCTTCATTATGTCAGTTCACTGTTGGAGGTTGGTCTGATGCTGCTATATATTCAAATGCTAAATACTGGCCCCAAAGATCTGTTTGTCTCCATGAGCAGATCCTCATGTACATCAAGTGATGCTATATAAACCTTGCTCTCCAATTTAAAGCTATTGGTTAAATGAAAAAAGTGGCTACAGCCAATTACTTGGGAGACTAGACGTAGGCGGAATTTCTGTTACTGGGCTAGGCGTCTCAGGTAGGGAGCACAAGGAAGAAAGAGATGAAGGAGAAAGGAGGTGGAGAGAACAGGAGGTTTCCATTAGATGTAATGGACCAGGAACATGTAGCCAGGGAAAATGAACCATGAGGAAAGGCTAATGGAACAGAGCCCTGGAAAGACTCAAACAGCAAGTAACAAGGAACATATTCCTGGGATGGAAGTTACAATAATTCATGACTTGCCCAATCTAGGCTTACAGCTTGTAAATAAAATACCTGGATTTTGTGTCTTTTATATGGACTAGCTAGGATAAATAAATCCTTTTTACAGAAGGCAGTCAACATAGTAAGCATATAACCCAAACCTTTAATTTCATATTCAGTTATTAGACAGAGTCATGGGTAAAAGATGGTGGCTAGACAAAGAACAGACAAGAAAAGCCACATATATTTCAGAGGCATTCCATTGAGAGAAGCCTTTGCTTTTCAGCAAAGCCAGTAAGGGATAGCAAGCTGATTCCGAACAATGGTCACTTTTGGACTATAGTTTCTCAATGCACTTCCCAAAGCTATGGCCCAAGGGCACAACTGTCACCAGCCAAGGGAAAAGCACACCATAGCCAGGAGCTAGCTGGTGCAAATCAAAGAACAAAGAAATGCTTCAACTAAGGGGCAGGAGTTAACCACCATAAATGCATAGTCTGAGGAGCCTACAGCCACACAAAAGGACAATAAAAACCTGTTCACGAAGCTACAATGAGACTGAAAAAAACCCCAAACTTCTAAACTGTGTATACAATTTCATAGGAAGAAATATATACTTGTCTCTGAAGGAAAGAGAGAGTTAGAAAAAATATTTTCTATGTTAAAAATAAAACTTAAAAAAAGGAGGAGGGTGCAGGAGAGATGCTTCAGCATTTAAGAGCACTGACTGCTCTTCCAGAGGTCTTGAGATAAATTCCCAGCAACCACATGGTGGCTCATAGCCATCTGTAATGGTATCTGATGCTCTCTTCTGGTGTGTCTGAAGAGAGCAACAATGTACTCACATAAATAAATAAATCTTTAAAAAAAATAAAGACACAATGTCACTGGACATCTGGATTATATATAATTTTGCTATTCTCATCAACATAAAAATAATTATTTTTTCAGTAATGACTACAATTTTACATATCCTTTTAAGGAGAGGTCAAAATAAGATGGATTTGGAAAGACTGAGAAATTAGGTGCTAATTTGGAGACCATAAAAACAGAGATTGGACAACTCTTTGAATCAAAATAAGAAATCCTCAGAGGAACCCAATCTGGAACTTACAATAGCCAAAGAAATAAATCCAGATTTTTAAAAATCTACAAAGGCTTACAGAATTAAAATGGCAGCCCATAAAACTACAACATATTACATTGAAAATCCAGAGTCTACTTATGGATACTACCTTAGAACAATGTCATGCATTGAAATGTATGTTTAATCTTATAGAGTTTGGAGAACTGAGATACATACATGTGTTGATGCACCTTGCTACTGATGCATATTCAGAATTACAATGGACCTTGAATTAGGAAAAGGATGATTCTGAGATTACACAGTCACTAGAAATGGTGACTGTCTTGGAAATGCCTTTGATGATGAAAGCTAATGATGCCCAGGCATACATAGTCATTAGAATACAACAACTTGAAATACATATGGCAAAAGGCCTGTTCTTGATATAGTTTACAATCCTACAGGTCAAGCCATTATGGAGACATCTAACAAAAATTTAAGTGAGGTCTTCCTAGAAAAAAAGGAGGATAAAAAAATCATCCAGGGTTACATTAAATGATATTTTGTTGACTTTAAATATTTTAAATGAAGCAAGTAACAGCTGTTTAAAAAAAAACCCACTGAGATGTCAGAAAGTACTGCTGAATGATATCAACCTATAGAAATTCTGATTCCAAAATGGAAAAGAGGGGAGGGGTAGAGATATGAGGTGATGACACCTTTGTGAACTTATGTTCAGCTAAGAAGACATGCATAGGTACAGAAATGATTATAGACATCAGTGTATTCCTTGCCTATGAAAGGAATGAGATTGAACAGAAATAACTACTGTGTGATGCCTTGATTTCCAAACATTCTTCAACAAAAGAAAGAGAGAGAATATGGGAGAGAAGGAGGGAAGAAGGAAGGGAAGGAGGGAGGGAGGAAGGGAGAGAAAGAAAGGAGAAAGGAAAAAAGACAGAAAGAAAAATATTACCAAATGCCTACCAAAGGACTACAAATATTCACCCTGTAAATCCAATATAACCACACGTAAATTTCAGAGAAGCCCATACTGAGGAACAGTTGACAAAAACCTGATTAGTATGTCTCCCAATTACTAACAAAGTAATTACTTATTACTTTGCTAAGTAGCCATAAACAAAGTCTTAGTATCTCTCATAGACACTCTGCCTTCTGAGGCGTGTGATTATTCCTTCCTTTCTACTCCTCTGCTAAATGTAAACTTTAATCCATGACTTGTCTGCAATGAGTCGTATATACGAAAGGGGAGGGACAATATTACCTCAGGGAAACTGGAAAACACTGGTCTGTCCTGTTGCCAAGAACAACATCATCATGGTGAGTCACTTTGAAAGAAAGCACTCCCAGTATGTTACAATGAGATGACACAATCCCTGCGTCCTCCTCTCCAAACCCTGTAAACCCAACATAACCACAAGTAAATATCAGAGAAACCCAAATTGAGGAACAGTGAACAAAATACCTGACCAATAGGTCTCCCAATTGTCAAGGTTATCAAAACAAAATCTGAAATGTTCTCACAGACCAGAAGAGGCATCTAAAAGTGATGATGGTGTTGTTTATCATATGATCCTGAAACAAAGACATGACATTCATGAAAAACCTAATAAAATCTAAATAAAGTATGCCATTCCCTTAGTAATGATGCCAGTAGTAATGGTAATAGTAATGTCAGGTTCTACGTTTTGGAAACAAATCATTGTATTAGTTATTATTAGTTTGTTTCATTGCTATGATCAGATGTCTGATAGTCAACTTAAGGGAGGATGAATTTATTTTGGGTCAGTTGAAGGTACATTCCATCATGATGGTAAAGGCACAGAGGCACTAGTAGTTCTGAGCTATGGTGTCAGGGCAAGAGGCTCACATCTGGGAAAATTAGTAAGCAGAAATCATACAAGAAATAGGGCAGAGATGTAGACCTCAAGTCCCCCGGTAACTCAGTTCCTCCAAGTTGGCACTACAATCTGAAGATTACAAAACTCAAAACAACATCATTAGCTGGGCACGCAGTCCACACAATGGGAGAGGCATGGCAGCAGAAAGGGAAGAGTATGCCTACACTGAGTCTGCAGGCAGAAGGCAGAAAGACTTGAATGTTGGTCTCAACTTGACTTCTTAGCAGTCACTCTGGTACCATAGCTCAAAGAATGAAAGGCACCACTCACATTTAGGGTGAGTCTTCCCAATTAACCCAATTGAGAAACTCCCTCATGGACATGCCCAGATGTTTATCTCCTAGGTATATTTCCTGCCTCTGAAAGCGGTGAAACAATCAATCTTAACCACCCTCTAATTTCTTTACCTCCTATAAGATTTTATTTCAGGGCTCCCCATTCCTCTCCATGGGTGAATGTCTTTGTCCTTATTGAGTTTTGTTTCCTTGTTTTGTTTTATTTTGTTGTGAACTTGACACGAGCTAAAATTATCTGAGAAGGACAAGTATATGCAAGTCTATGAGGCATCTTCTTGATTTATGATTGATGTGGGAGGGCCCAGACAACCAGGAGTGGCACCACCCAAGGCAGATGGTCCTGGGTTGTATTAGAAAGCAGGCTGAGCAATTTAGCAAGAAGCATTTTCCCACTGGTTCTGCTCATGTTCCTGCCAACAGGATTCTGCCTAGAGTTCCTTTCCCAATTTCCCTCAATGATAGAGTTAGTTACTTGCTAAGTGTCAGATGAAACAAAACCTTTCCTCCCCAAGTTTATTTTGGTCATGGTGTTTATCACAGCAATGGAAACTCTAACTTATATGGTCTGTCTTTATGAAATTAGGAAATATCAGACCTCCAACTTTTTGTTTCTTTTTCAAGATCTTTTGGCTATCCTGGGACCCCTTAAGATTTTGCATAAATTTTAGGATGCATATTTGTATTTCTGAAAAAAATTATAATTTTGATAGGGATGGCATTTAATCTGTGGACCACTTTGGGTGATACTGCTTTTTATGTTAGTCAATCTTTTGTCTCTGTAACAAAATAACCTGAAACCAGCAATAGCAATAAGAAAATCCCAAAGGAGGGAAGATTTATTTTGGCTTATGATTTCAGAAGTTTTAACACATAGTCACGTTGTTATAGGCCTGTCTTGAGACAGAACATCATAGTGGAGAAACACGGCAGAACAAAGCTGCTCACATTATGAGTCCTGAAAGCAGAGAAAGAGGATGAAGGATAGAATGAGGAAGGAGATGATGTCAAGAGAGATATTCAAAGGCAGAGCTCCAGTGACATGCTTCCTATATCAAAGTCTATGCTCTAACAGTGAACTCATCAACACCTGAGCTCGTTGACAGATGGAGTAAGTGCCAACAGAATACAATAGGATCTCAGCAGCACCACTAGCTGGTACCTAAGTCTTTAACACATAGGGCTTTTGGAGGGATAAAAAAAAATCCTAACAATATTAAGTTATAGTGCATAAACATGGGTGTCTTTCCATTTATTTAACTCATGAATGAAATGGAAATTTATGGTTTCTTTGGAAACACAGTTGTGTCATGTGAAATTTTATGAAAGCTGTCTGATGAGAGGATGTTTTGCTAAAGCAGACCTGTAAGAGGCATGTCTTTTTGCTGAGGCAGACTCTTGAGAGGATGTGTGATATTGAGAAAGAGAATAATATAAAACAACAGACAATAAACGACATTCTTGCATTGGTACACCTTGCAATACTGATCTTCGCTCGTCATGGCTTAGTAAAGAGAAAAGCTCCAAAGAACTTCTGGTATTCTGGCTGTTTCTTGCCACTTTCTTGGACTCAGACTGATTCAGTTGAGCGTCGTTGGAGTTTCTTCTAGATCAAACCACTGCTACTGATTTATGTTTGGTGTTTGCCAATGGGACTAGACGGCTGCCACTGATTCCTGTTTAAAGTTTTGGACTGGACTGCTGATATCATGACAATGAAAACTGGAGTTGCCTCCAAAGAACTACTTCTAAACAGGTCTATATCCCCTTTGTCCTATTAGCCATCTTCTTTTGATACCTCTGGTCAGAGGTTTAGATGGACGGTTGAAGCATTTAAGGACCCTAACGCAAGTACTTAAGTAGATTTTTTAAAAATCTAAGGCTACATCCCCCACAACCCCCACAACCCCCCCCCCCCCCCCGCGGGAGAGAGAGAGAGAGAGAGAGAGAGAGAGAGAGAGAGAGAGAGAGCGGGAGGGAGGGACTTCAGCAGTGTTTTATGGTTTTTGTTTACAAGCCTTTTATCTTCTTGGTTAAGTTACTGATTATTTTATGCCTTTCAATATTATCATTAATGAAATCATTCACTTTATCTCCCTTTTAGGTTGCTTATTTTAGAATATAATAAAGAAAATTATCTTTGTATGTTAACTTCTTTTTTAAAAGATTTATTTTAAGTGTGGTTGCACTAAGTGCCTGCCTGGTGCCCAAGAAGGACAGAAGGAAAAATTGGATCCCCTGGAACTGGAGTTCTAGGCGGTTGGGGAACACTGTGTGGATGCAGGTAACTGAACCCAGGCTCTCTTTAAGAGTGGCAAGTTCTCTTAACCACTAAACAATCTCCCCAGCCCTTGTATGTTAACTTTTATATATTACTGCCTATATGTTAGCTGTAACTCTGTGTTAGAGCCTATTTGGTCATGGTGTGTAATCGTGTAAACGTTTAACAGTGCTACTAAATTTGTTTGCATAGTTCTTTGTTGAGACTATCTGTTTCTGTCTCCATAATAGATATTCTATAGTTTTCTTATAGTGTTGCTGTCAGGCTTTGGGATTCATCAAATAGTGGCATCTTGAAACGTCTTTCCAATTTTCAGGACAGATTAGACAGTCATCACTGATGGTGGTTCTTAAATTTGGTACAGTATGTCAGCGAAGGCATCCCATGCTTTTCTTCAATAGGTGCTTTCATGGGCGTTTCAATGCTAACTCAATCTTATCACAAGTTATAGAGCTTCCTCATGATTCATTCTCAGAAGTCCTTGTGTCTGTGGGTGTTTGTCCATTCATCTAGGTTATCCAACTTATTGGTGTCTTGTCATAGTTCTCTTTTATAATCTTTTATCTTTATGCAGAATGAGCAGGAATAACCTTGCTGCCATTTCTGATTTTAGTAATCTGAGACTATTTTCTTGTGTTCTTAGTCAATCTAGTTAAGCTTTTGCTTTTTGGTTTTTGTTGTTGTTGTTGGTCTTTTTGAAGAACCAACTTCTGGCTTGTTTTCCTATTCTCTGTTTTGTTTATCTCTACTATAAATCTTTATTATTTCCTTCCTTCTGCTGGCTTTGGGGTTAGTTTGTTCTTCTTTTTTCTAGTTCCTTAAAGTATAAATTTAGGTTGTTGATTTGAGCTCTTTCTCAATGTAAGCAATTATAGCGATAAATTTCCCATTCAGCAGGATTTTCGCTGCATCTTGTAAACTTGAATGTTGTATTCTGATCTCTCATGTCATTTCCTCCCTGATTCATCGGTTTCCTTCAGAATGTGCAGCTTGATATCCACACATTTGTGAAGTTTTCAGTTTTCCTTTTGTTTTTGACGGGATGGCAACAGAGTTTGGGATCAAACCCAGTACTCCTCATAAGCTAGGTAAGAATGCTGCCATTGAGCTGTGCCCTCAGCACTCCTTCTGTTTATTGATTCTAACCTCTAGTGTGTCCAGAGGAGACTTTGTTGAATCTTTTCAAATGTACAGAAACTCTTTCAGTGATATAACATATAGCTCATCTTAGAGAATATCACAAATACTTTTGAGAAACATATATACTCTATTGTTGTGAGGTGAAGTGTTTCTATATCAGCTGTTGGATCACAGTGATGTTTGACCCTTAGGTCTGAATGCCCTAGCTTCACTATTGAAGTATACAACTATCACTGTAGAATTGTCACTTTTCCCTCACAGAAGCTCATGTTTGTACCACATCTTTGGAGACTCTGCAAATGTTTGAGATGGTTCCCATATATGAACTGTTATTAATATGAAATTCTCCTTTTGTCTTATAAACTTTTAAAGTCTGTTTTGTATGCTATTAATATACTTCCTCCAGATCTCTTTTGGTCATTACTTACATGAAACATATGTTTCATGATTTTATTATCAGTATTTTTTGTTTCTTTGAATCTAAAGTATAAATACCATATAATTGGATCCTATTTAAAATTCCACTGCAATCTGTTTTGGCATTCAAGAAATAAGCCTATTTATATTAAAAAGTTTTCTAAGAAGAAACTTAGTTTAGCCATCTGTTTATTATTTTCTATGGGGTTTATAGTTTGACTTTTTCTTGCCTTATTTTGGGTTATTTGTACATAATGCTATAGTTATGTTTTGTACCTACCATGGATCTTACATTCAGTGACTCTAATGTCTAACAGTTGGATTTGGATGTACACCTGTCTAAGCTCAAAAGCATTCAACTCTGGCTCTACCTTTAACTTACTGATGTTAGAAACTGGGCAGACTCAAGAACAATCACACATAATGGTTTTTTTTCTGTGTGTTTGTCTATTGGGTTGAACAGAAAATTCAAAGGGGAGTTTAAAAAGCAACATTAACTTATACTAGCTTTAAAAATGAAAACACAAAAGTCAGAGCTCAACATTATTTTACAGAAAATACCCATGTCAAGGCAAGCAATGACTTGTTGACAATCAGGCATGAAGGAAAGCACATCCTGATGTCCCACTGCTGGTCTACCATGCCCCTGCCATTCACTCACACCTCAGAATCCCCCAGAAGTGTTTCAGTGGAATAAACAGAAAACAGTACACTTTACGACGTTAAGCGTTGTTGATGGAAAACCTTAGCAATGCACAGCATTTCTTGGTAGACGCATCAATATGTAGTCTTGAGAGTGCCACATTAACTATGGCCCATACTGATTTACCATATCCCAAAATCATTTGAACAAACTGCTGCTGCACAGCATCCTATTAGTCATGACCATCACATACAAAAATAAACCATGCCATGGTATACATGGTTTATATGTATTTATTTAGATAATTTTTTACTTTGGAGCTTTCACATGTTGAAATGTACTTAAAATCCCTACCATATTGATCATGCTAACTCAACAACCAAGGAGTCATCCAGTTTGGTTGTCATGTTTCATATTCCTGGGACCTAATGGGAGTTGTGGTTTCTGCTACTGCCCAGTACCAGGAGATGATGGTATTACACATCTGTAATCCAAGAAAAGACCCAGACTCAAAAATTGAAATCGATTTTCAATCTAATATTCATTACTGTTGCATTATGATGGAAAAACCATCATAGGAACTATAGGAAACAAGGAACATCTTTCTCACTCTAAAATGTAAGAAGTCAGCTGGTGAGATGGCTCAGCCTGCTGCCAAGCCTGGTAGCATGAGTTCAATCCTGAGGTTCTACAAGGTAGAAAAGAGTAAAGAGAGTAGACCGCTCCTATAAGTTGTCCTTTGATCTCTACATGAATGCGGTGGCATGCATGCACCTATTCACAACCCAAACCCAAAGTAATAAATGAATATAATAAAATAAAAGTAAAAGCCAAATGAGTCATGCAATCATATCTTTTCTTGTGCCTATTAGAGACCTGACGTAAGATGGTACAGAAATAGCCTGTCTAAGGAAAGATAGGACCTTCTGGGAATGAACTGATATTTCCTATTTATAGTATGTGTTAGTATTCTGTCTAAACTCCACCTCCACAGTTACTTGGCAGCAGCCAGGCATGCTCCTCCCCACAGTTACCTGGCAACAGCCAGGTAGGCCTGCCCACTATAAAAGGGGCTGGTGCCCCCTCCTCTCTCTCTTGCTCCCTTGATCACTCCGGCTGCAGGTTCTCTGTTCTCTCGCCCCTCCCTCCTTCCCTTCCCCCTCCCTCCACGTGGTCATGGCCTGCCTCCACTTCTCTCTTCTCTCCACCGTTCTTCCACCTTAAATACCCCGCCCCCAACCGTTTGGTCGCTACGCGCGAAAATCTAACAGTATGTTTGTTGGAACATAACCTTAAAATTCAAGGATCATTTTTACTTAGAACTCTTTAAATTTATTTCTTTATACGTAGATATTTTAATAATGATGTAAAAAACTAGAACTTCAAGTTTGTGAAATTAAATCGGTCTTTCAAAGTTAATAGATTTCTGTCTTATATAAAATACGAATTAACTGAGATTATATTATATTGAAAATATGAATTATGTATCTCTTATAATATATAAAATATGAATATGCTGGGAACAATATTTTTGTCTGATAATATAACCACAGTGCTGTTACTGTGAGGGAATTTGGGGAGTATTGGGAGCCATCTCTCAAAGAGTCGGTGTTTCCCTTGACTATCTAATGGCCACAGTTAGGATAATAAAAACTACCACACATCCAAATTGAGATGGATGATGAGATGAATTATTCAAAGTTAAGATACATAAGCCCATCCTCAGGTCATTCATCTGTCATACATGGGTATCATCACAGTATTGTTCCAATGTATCCCATCATTTGGCTTACTTCCTCAATATTTACTATTAATTTAAGCTTTCAGTGTTCAAACATTGGGCATGGAAGAAGCCTCCTGTATGACTTGATGCTCTGCCCTATGGTGGCACTTGAGAGCTTTGCCTTCGAGCAGCTTTCACCATAACATTAGGACCCAGCTGGGAACATTGGCAAGCACTGTGTCCACACAGATTCCTCATTCAGCACTCCATCCTCTCTCTTACCTTGGGTGAATGTTGGGATGCCATCATTACCTCTTCCATGATGAGCATCATATTCACCTTTTGCTCTTACCTGATTATTCCCCAACCCTCTGAGATCATAGGAACTATAAAGGATCTAATAGTTTCAAACCGAACACTATGATACCTTGAAGATACAGAGAGAGAAATGCCATGTTGTATCAAGTCCTACCTCAAAGACCTTGTTTTACCTTAATTACCTTAATTAAAGCTTTAATTTTGAATCCAATCTCAAATGTGAGTGTATTTTGAGGTGCTAGCTTAGAATTTCAATACATGAATTCTAAGCTCCCTCAACTCAAGCTCCTCCTGGGTTCCAACCCATCCATTCTTTCTCTTCTCCCTGTGGACCTGATAATTGGAAACCACTGTTCACAGCTTCCAGTAACTGAAGCCTTTGATAGCTTGGGTTCCATCAAGCTTGGCTTACCAGTCATTAAGTAGAACCACTCTAAAATTTCGTGGTCTCTTTGAATGGGTTTACTTTCCCACCCTGATGGTGTAACTTGCCCTTCTTGCTGCACTCCAACACTTAGTGATACAACTGACTTCTCGATTTTTCCCATGGGGCTAAAAGTTCATTAGAAGTCAATATCTTGATGTTTACCATCGGTATCTTTGGGTCAAGTTGTGTCTGGTCTATGTAGGCAATCAATATTTATGATACAACTTCCTCCCTGACTAAGGCAGTCCTATCTGCCTTAGCCTGGCACTCTAGACCTCACCAACGAGACTACAGAAGCTGAGTTTAGAATCTAAACTTTGGCTTTTTAGTTGCTGTAAAACTGGAAGTGCGAGAATTTCCAGGGGCAGGGGTTGCTGGTGATGGGGTGAGAGGCTAGGACAGCAAACATTTTCTGATTCTCCTTCCTTTGTGTGGTCTTTAAAAAAAAAGTCACTTTGTACTGCAAAAGCCAAATTGGAGTAGGATGTGACGGTTTGTACAGGCCTTCTGGCTCTACAACTTTATTTCTGTTAATGTCAGCAAAGGTGGATTTGATGATTTCGTTTATTACTCCTAATTAGTTTTCAAAAGCCAAGTGTAGGGTAAAAGGTTTCTCTCTGAAAGGTAAACAGTACCAATTTGCACCTGTGTAATAAGCTGCCTTTACTGTCTGTATTTGTGACCGCTCTAAAGTCCAAAGGTTTTTTTTTTTTTCTTCCTTTCTTTCTTCCCTTTCAAGACAAGGTTTCTCTGTATAACTCTGGCTTTCCTAGAACTCTGTAGACAAAGCTGGCTTTGAACTCAGAGATCTGCCTGCCTCTGCCTCCAAAGTGCTGGGATTAAAGGCTTGCAAAATCACCTCCAGGCTTCCAGAGGTTTTTCTTAAAGATGATCCCTCCAAGAATCTCATGAAAGGGAAAGAAAATGGGTGAGGATGTGGACCCACGACTTCAGCTCTGACCTCTAAGCCAGAGTACATTCTATACAGCTCTTACTCTCCCAGGCATATGACACCTGCTTTACTCCCTTCATTGCAGTGGCCCTGGGAAAAGATCATCTGTGGACCGAGTAATCCAGCACATGACATGAGGAAAGATCAATCTTATATTTCCGATCCCAAGTCACTTGGATCACTTGTGAACTTGAAACACATATGAGAGTGTATCTTTGAAATTTTTCTGCTTAGGGGGAAAAAAAGCAGGGCCTATGGAGACAGCTTTAAAGCTTGGCAAACTCAAGATATATGAGGCTGTATAGGAATGCAATCGTGTACATGCCCGTCTTTCCAGTAAGCACACTTATCAATGGCTAAGCATGGGGACAGTTTTGTTTTTATTTTCATATCTTTCGATTCTGACACGAGGCCCAGAAGACAGCAGGTTCTTGGTAAATGTTGGCTGGATGAATATGAAAGGTCATCAGTGACTGAGATGGGCACTGTGCCCCGGGGCATCCGACACCAAGTCAGTGAGTGAACTGTGGGCAGCAGACAGTAAAGGGGCTTCACGGAAAGATGATTAATTGAGGCATTTATGTGTTAACCCACCACACTGTGGCACTCTGAAAGCCTGCAGGAGACTGCCAGTCTCCTTTTTGAGTTGTCCTTCTAAGCACTGTAATCTCAATTTGACATCATTAGGCTCCTGAGCTCTCTCATGCTGATGGTTTTCTGGAGAAACCATTCAGATGGAATCAGACATGAATGTTGGCTTACTTTGAGGATGATCAAAATACGTTTCTCTCCATCAACAAATACTGGCTTTTCTAAGCTGGCCAGTATTTCCTACCTAGAAAGCAGAAAGGGTTCTAGACTCATGTTCAAGGCCGGTGTTCATGTGCTATGCAGTAATTGCAGGCAGCTACTGTCTTCCCACATTTTACAGGTGAGGTTTTTATGTAAATAAAAGGCAAGTGCTTTTTAATTCACACTTAAAGAAAATTCCCATAGATATAAGGTTGTTCATCAAAACACATGGTAGAAATTAAGTGTCCTGTATTGCTCAGGACCAAAGCAGATCCTGGGGCATTGGGTTTTCAGTTTGAAAATCAGGAAATTGTTTGGCAAACCAGAATATATCAGTCACCTCCTTGTACAGACACTTTATATCAAATCAAAGAGCCAAATTATCTCCTCTTTGCAGCTGATAGCCAAATACCAGAGAAATAAGAAATGATATTAATTTAAAAGAATAGAGGGTACTGTCACTGCCAAGGATCTGCCTTGGCATGGAGAGGGGTTCTGAGAGAAGGGGTGGCTAGGAGAGGCAAAAAGGTTCTACTGCTGAGATGGCTTTCTAAATTGACTCTCCCTTCCTCCCTCCCTCCCTCCCTCCCCCCCCCCTCTGTTCTGCTCTGCTCTAGACAGCTTTTCCTTGCTATTCTAAAAACTCTCTGGTTGAAACAGCTCTCTCTCTACTAGTAAACATTCTAAAGGCTGTCTGAATAGCTCATGGCTTTTCTGACCAAAAAAAAAAAAGAAGAAGAAGAAGAAGAAGAAGAAGAAGAAGAAGAAGAAGAAGAAGAAGAAGAAAAGGAAGGAAGGAAGGAAGGAAGGAAGGAAGGAAGGGAGAGAGAGAGAGAGAGA
>NW_021604699.1:2066594-2138360 GCF_004785775.1 Grammomys surdaster | reverse complement strand
AGGAAGGAAGAGAGAGAGAGAGAGAGAGAGAGAGAGAGAGAGAGAGAGAAAGAGAAAGAAAGAAAGAAAGAAAGAAAGAAAGAAAGAAAGAAAGAAAGAAAGAAAGAAATCTGCTATAAAAAAAATTATTGGAAAAAAATTATTGGATCTTCTGACCAAGTCAGAAATCCTGTTAAGAAAAACTTGTTAAGAGCTATGTTACTCTCCAGAGATGTCTAGAAAGCTCTGATCTTCCTGGAGAAAAATTCTAAAGAACTGCTATCTCTTTTTGCTAGCTCATCTCATGCAGACCAAAAGCCCATTTTTTAAATTTACATATCAATTCAGTTATTTATTGCAGGTTTTCCTTTATCTTATGAATCAAGGTCCTGAGAGCCCAGCCCTATGATTCTTAAGAGAGACCTAGTCTTTCAGAGAGCTCTGTCTGCCTTTGTTAAGCATACAGGATAAACTAGTTGGGTGGGACCCTGCCCTGAGATTACCACTTCTACCACACCTTGGCCTAAGTTTAGCTCTGTCCCAAGCTGACCTTGAACTCACGAATCTGCCATCCTTTGTATCTACCTGCCTTTGTATCTGCCTGCCTTTGCATTTTTCTGACAAGCTGATTAATAGTATATCTACCTCTGTTCCTTTAGATTTGTGAAGCCCTTCATAATTCATGTTGCATCCTTATATTTTGCATAGCTAAGAAATTGTGTATATTTTGAATTCATGTAATTAGAGTTCTTTCCCATAGCCATAGACCTTCGGTCCTGAAAGTCCTAGTTGTTTACCTAGTGTTTGCAGAGACATAGCCACACCTTCCCCTCCTGGACTCATGCTGTCTGATTATCATGGAATCATTAACATTACAGAGAAGACATTCCTTGAAGGAATGTAAAAATATGTACATTATTACACAAACAAGCCTTAGGCCCACAGAAGCCATTGACATGTCCTGGAGACTCACACCATGGCCCTGTCCCAGGGGCAGGAACCATGTCACTCTGTCCCCACCAGAGCCACGGTGGGCTTGGCATCTTGAAAACTAAAACCACATTTACGTATCCACAAATATCCATATATGTATCCATATGCATGTATTATGTATCTTTAAAGAAATACTGAAGGAGTGGTAAGGGATTATTTGTCTACTAATGTAGTTCTCAGATACATAACTGCAGACATTGACATCAACACCTCTACTGCCCCTCAAGTGTAGGGTTGCTATCAATCAAACAGAAAGTGAACTTCCTTTTGTAGCAAGAAGCAGCTGCCTGCCATGGTATGAGAAAAATACCAGCAATGTCAAGGGCCTGCAGCTGTTCTCTTAGTAGTTACGAACAGTGCAAAACAGCTAGTATTTGTCTCACATTATAATTATTTGTGAAAGCACAGTGATGGGGGAAAGATGCAACATTCCACCTAAGTCATGTGCCAGGCCTTCTTCCTGCCACCCAGTGTACCCGTATCCTTCCCCTCATTTGGGCTGCCTTTTGACCCCTTGGAAAACAGAACTGGAAACTATTACTTCAAAGTTGCAGGTTTTGTGTATGGAGGGAGGGGAGGGAGGGAGGGAGGGAGGGAGGGAGGGAGAGGGGGATCTCACATCACATTGGAGACAGGATGTACCTTCACTTGAGACTTATGAATAACATGAAAGGAAATATCCCTTTGTGATTTTGAATGAAGTACAGGAGGAGATGAGGATATTACTAAACCAAATATAAATGTCCAACTCTGTTCAGTGGCACGACATATGTACTTCTCTGGTCCTGATGGAGGTGTAAGAAAAATCAGTGCTAATCCTTTGTGAGCCAGACAGACCTCCGGTCTCCCTTGCTTAATTCTCTGTGCAGCAGCTTTTCTGGAGAAAGGTTATGGAGGCGTGACAACGATATAAAAAACCCAGGGCAACTCGTATGTAGCGGTGGGTGGTCCTATTCAAGGAAACAGGAGTTACTGGTATTGGGTGGTTGCTCTGGAGAAAGTGTTCTTTGGGCCCCATCCTTTAAAGCAGGCATTAGTCTGAAACAAACAAACAAAACAAAAATGCAAGTGTATCATAGTGGATAATGGATTATTGGTCCACCATCATCCTGAGGTCTGTTCACTGGGTGATGAATTTCTCCAATTTATAGGGCTTTGGCGATGACTGACTTGAATCAAACCAAAGATAACTATTAACAAAGGTAAAACCTGATGTAGAATGTTCAATAACAACAGTGTTATTTCATGTTAAATGGATTTCCCCTGCTATGGTGAGTGTAATTTCTCCTGGGACATTCCATTCTCTCAGGAAAGCCCCTCCTCCCTCTAGCCCCTTTCTAAGCTGTTTGTGCATGCACCTTTGTTCCCAATTCAATTTTGGTTTCTTATAGAGTACTTTTTTTTTTTTTAACGAGAAAAACAAAGCTCAGGCCCTTCTTTTGGGGGGAGTTCCAAAATAACATCCAGCAGACAAGCACAAGGTGGCTAAGGCAGCGTGCCCTGCCCAGAACTACTCTGAATCAAGGTGTCCCTTTAGGCTTTTGAAGAAGCAGAAGTGACTTTCAGAGAGGTGGCTGCATGTGCAGGTACAGGAAGTGTCAATGGATGGAGTCCCTTGTCCAGGAACACTTAGGGGCTACCCCACTCTCCCTCACATTGCAGCTTTCATGGCCAGTTTGACAGGGGTTGATGAAGATCTCGAGACTGTGGCTAGACACTGAAGGGGGCAGAGCTGCTGAGCCTCCAAGAGAGATGGAGTGGTGGGCCTGGGGCCCCGGCGTGGCCCTGTTAGGGACAGAGTGACATGGTTCTTGACCTTGGGAAAGGACCCTGGCGTGAGCTTCCAGGAGTGTCAATGGCTGCAGTGGGCATAAGGCTTGATTGTGTAATGATGTACATATTTTCACATTCCTTCAAGGATTGTCCTCCCTGTTAAGATTAATGATGCCATGGTAATCTGAGACAGCAGGAGTCCAAAAGGTGAAGGTGTGGCTAATGTCATAGCAAAATGGGACCTTCAGGACAGCCGACAGCCTTTAAGGCTATGAGGAAAAGCTCTAGATACATAAATTCAAAAATATATAATTTCTCAACTACGCAAAATATAAGCATGTAATATGAATTATAAGGATTCATGAATCTGAAGATCAGAGGCAGCTACGCTATGAGCCAGCTTATCAGAGAGTTAAAAGGTAGGCAGATTCCTGAGTTCCAGATCAGTGCAGGACAGAGTGAGGTTGGTGAGGTAGAAATGGGAATTTCAAGGCAGGGTCCCACCCAACTAGCTTAACAAAGGCAGACAGACCTCTGAATTCTTTTGCAATGTTAAGATAAAAAAGCACGCCTTGTTCTCACTTGAGGATCAAAGGGCTGGGGTCAAGAGATGCTGATTCACAAGATAATCAAAAGGAAAACCTGAAGTAAATGACTGGATTGATATATACAATAAAAGACTGGACCTGTGTTCTGCAGGAAATGAGCAATCCAGGGAATTTTTTAGGATAAAAAGAGAGAACTGCTTGGAGAACAGAGAGAAACTCGAGACAAACAAGCAGACAGACACAGACACAGACACAGGCACACAGACACATACACACACACACACACACACACACACACACACACACACACACACAAAAGCAGGACATGGACAGAGAGATCTCTTAGAATAGCAAGTAGGCAGAACATGGACAGAGAGATCTCCAGAGAGAAAGCAGAACAGAGCGAAGCAGACTGGAAAAGCTGGATCAAGCAGAACACAAGTCGTCAGCTTGGATCCACGATTTGACTTTGAGTCATTCTTTTTGATGCTCCCAGACACCCCTTCTCTCAGAACCCCTCTCCATGCTGGGGCTGGTCCCTGGCAGTGGTGGCAGAGGGGGAGGTGGGTAGTAGAGCAAAGCTTGAATTGGACCTTACATCAGCCCTGTCCTGTCAAATACCAAGATAAAGTCAAATATTCTATAGGGCCTGGGAAGACATTAGTCATTCAGATTTTGCTAATTGTTTGGGAATAGAGTTACTGGCCATAAAAAGAGTTTTGTTTAAACATTTTAAAGGAACAAGTTCGTTGTTACAGGATCTTTCTCAGCAGGCATAGAGAAGTGTTTGGGTCAAATCATGCAAAACAAGGAAAATAACCACAAAATAATATTCAAGATGGAAGTGACTATGCCAGGCAAAGTCTCCTACTCAAAGCTCAGGCAACAGAATATCAAGGAGCGGGACTCTAGAAAACACTGGGGTCTGACAAGTCAGCAGTGCATGGAGGAGTGGAGCCAGCCCAGCAATGCAAGAAAGCACCACCCTTGCAAGATTAGCGCTCTCCCCCCAAATCCTCCCTCCTCTTCTCTCTTCCTTACCTTTCTATCCCCTTTCCCTTCTCTCCCTCACCTAACTACCCCTCCCCTTGCTCTATTAAAGTCACATTATATCTGTTTCTTTGTTGTTGTTGTTTTTTAATGGGAGTCAACAGGAGTTTGGTCACTCCTAATTCAAAGAGTCATCACACATACAAATGATATTGCTTTAGAAAAAAGGAGACAGAGGTGAGTGTGGCAATGCACACACATTGTCCTAGTACTTGGGAGGCAGAAGCAGGAAATTGCTGAGTTTGAGGATAGCCTTGAGTATAGAGAATCATCTACATAGCAAGAGCATGCCTCAAATAAAGAGAAATTGAAAAGGAAGAGAAGGAAAGGGAGGGTAGGGGAGGGGAAGGAGAAAGATAGGGCGCTTTAGAGTTGCATTGGCCATAGTGTCTTATCACAGCAATAGAAACGTATCTAAGACAGAAAGTTAACAATATTCTGGCTGTGTTTCTTTCCTTATCAGACATATAAATGTTCTCAGATTGAGACTATGTATGGTGGATGCCACACTGAACAACAACTTTTCTTGAGGGCAGCAGTAAGTTTGAGCCCCTGGCTTCGATCATCAACACCAAAACAAACAAATAAGCAAACAAACAACTGTCCTTTTGGCAAGGGCTAGCTGTGCTGACAATACCTGGCATATAGTCTACAACTTGTGTGTTTAAAAAAAAAAAGGACCATTTTTCACCTGCCATAAGGAACTCAGGGACTTTGCATGACATTGGTTTATTATCTTCTCATTCTTTCCTCTCTATGTTCTGTTTGCTTACCTGGGAACCAGGTGTCTGGCCCTTCTCTGAATGAAGCACATTGCATGTACCTGAAGCTCTCCAAGACTCTTGTCAAAAAGAAGGGGACGTGTTCAGAAGGTTGATTGAGGGCTGGGAACAGGTGGCCTTCTTTCTGAAGGATGAGATCATCCTCCATAGAGGCCAACCCCATGGTCAGGCTATTGTGTAGGTTCCGAGGCCTTAAGTAGTCATCTGAGCCTCTTTCTTCTGGACAGAGCTACAGAAACAGAGAAAACAATCTGTGCTTCTACTTGTGAATTCTGGGCTCTGCCTTGTGTCTTCTTCCTACACTCTAGTGTCTGTCTTTCTTTTCCTTTCAGTCATGCTTTGACCAAGGGGCATTGTACAACTACTCATTTGGGCTGTGGGTTTAAGTTCTAAGATGAACCTAGGAGGTGAGAGGAGACAAAGACTCTTGTTAAGGAAGTCTCACAATCAAGCAAGCAAAAGCAACTGATCGATCAGTCAATCACCAGACTCTTGACTTCTGATGCTAGTTATCTTTTTTCCTCCTCTTCTCAAAAATGAAATCTGAGGATTTGAGATGAGTATGCTAGAAAGAGCCAAGTCAAATGCAGGCAGGAATACTAACTGTCAGGAGACGGGAATGAGGAGCTGTGAGCTCACGATCTAAGCGATAATAGTAACAATACTAACAGAAGGATAGGCAACGAAAGAAGTATTCCAAATTGATGGCAGAAGAAAAAACATGATCTGTGCTTGTTATTTCTGGGTGTAAACCAACTTAGGGTCTAATTGTGCTTGGAGAAGTCCACCTTCCTACTGAAAACAATGGCCTAAGGAGAAGGAAGGAGGAAAATGCTGAGAAAGTGATACATCTGATCCAAGATCGTTCTAGGAGTTGGGTATAGAAGCTATCCATGGGATAGTCCATTAACTATGCTGACCCTAAGCAGCAGGCATAGTGGAATAGGGACATTATGGTGCAGAGGGGGAGGGGCAGGCGCCACAGGTGATTAGAGGGAAGAAGACATGAGGGGGATACGGCAGCAACAGTCCTGTAATGCAGAGGAGCAGAAGTAGGCCAGAATCTCATCCTGCAGGCAGGAAACAACGCAAGCTCACACTGGGCGGGAATGAGGGCACGGTACAGGGACACCTGGACACCAGGACACGAGTGTACAGAGAGAGCAATGATACTAGACATACACTGACAGGTGTGGTCAGAGGACAACTTACAGAACTTGGTTCTCTCTTTCCACTGTGTGGCTGTCAGAGATTGAATTCACGTCGTCTGGCTTGGCAGCAAGTAACTTTACCAGCTAGGTCAGCTCAACAGCATTTCTTTTTTTCTGGTTTGTTTGTGTTTGTTTGTTTGTTTGTTTTTAGAACCTCCCCACTGGTTTCTCAGCCAAGAACCCATTAATATTTTTTGACATGTGTTTAGTCTATGTTTTGCTAGTTGCTGCCCCAGGCCAAATGGCTAAATAGTAATAAGACAAAAAGACCTCTTTCAGGAAGTTATTAGCTTATGAGATAGGCCAATATTAGACAATTAAACATAATTTCTGGTCCTAAGTGTGTGAAAAAAAAACCCCGACACTGTAATGTTATAGGTTCCTGGAATATTCCTTATAAAGTAGATGGTTTAGCTGAGAGAAGACTTTATGGGGTGATGACCTTTGTACTGAGACCTCAAAATTGCTATGCAAAGAATTGGGGTTGAGGTGTCAAGTAACACAGGACCAAGATCAAGCCTAGGATGTCCAAGAAAGAACAGAGCAGCCCCTAGGGTTGATTCCAGGAAGGGGGAGTGTCTAAGGCCAGCAGAATTGGGCTTGAAGCATGGCATATCTCCATTCAACAAGCAGTAGCATCTACTGTGTGTAGGGCATTGCCAAGAATACAAATTGGAAATGTTGGTTCTCAACCTTCCTAATCCTGTGTCTCTTTAATACTGTTCCTCATAACTTGGTGACACCACCCCCCACCATACCATTATTTTCCTTGCTACTTCATAACTGTAATTTTGCTGTTATAGTAATGTTAAGTATCTGTGTTTCCTGAAGGTCTTAGGGTCACCACTGTGAAAGGGACGTTCAAATACCCAGGTCTAGTTGAAGGATTTTGTGCCTATAAAGGAAATTAGACATTTACAAAGGATGATAGATGGCCCTCAATTGATAGATGGCCCCCAATTAATTTTATTACATGCTAGAATGCATGTACACCCTAGACAAAACCACAATGCAGGTACGTGGGGGCTTTCTGGGGGCAGTTATTGGAACATACTCCCCTGAAAAAGACCATTTAGAGCAAGCGTTCTCCTAGACCAGGGTCACATCTCTGCAGAGGTGAGTCACCTAGACCACCTTTCCCAGAGCGTGCTCCTGCTCTCAGTTTGGGTTAGGTAGGGCAGGGCCACAGGAATCCCCCGCCTAAAACTGTTGGCTCAGAAAACCCAGACAGGGGAGCCCCGAGCCTTGGCTCTAACACCTGATTCACCCAGGGAGTCAAGGCCTGAGACACTGCCAGTAACTGGCACCAGGGAGCCCCAGGGGAAACTGCCTTTAGGGACTTGGGGACCCCCTACCGCTGCGACCGCCTCCGCCCCCGACGCGCGTGCGCAAACTGCAGGTTTGGCATCTTGTGCTCCTGCGCGAGCACGAGCGCGTGCGCGCTGGGCGTCCGGCCGCGGGGGCGAGGGCCGCTGTCCCCGACGTGCGCAGGGCCGGACAGTAATGTCTCGTCCCGGGTGGAGCGCGCTGCGAGCGCCGCCCTGGCGCCGCCTCCCGCTGCCCCGCCCGCCCGTCCGGCTGCGCGCCGTCTCCTCCCGCGAGCGCGGAGCGGCGAGCCCGGCGCGGCCATGGGGAGTGGGATGAGCCAGGTAACGTCCGGTCCCGGACGCACCCTCTTTCTGCAGCTTCCGCAGCCCTGACCCGCACAGCGTGCCCTTTGAGAGCCGGGACCCATGCTTGAGATGGTCTGTCTCCCTCCCCTGAGACCGAGCCCCTTGACGTCTGCCACCCACAGCATTGGTGAACTGGGCCAGATGGGCGGCTTCTGTAATTTCCTCTTTTCCCCAGATTTGTGTGCGCGTGCACAGATAAGCCGCTCTGATGGGGAAGTTCACGGAAACCCTAGAACTGACTTGGCTTTCGGTTGTCTGGAGCTGGTTGACCCCAGGTTGTGGGGCTTCCGTAGGGCAACCTGTTGGCTGGCTGTTGTGGCCGCAAGGCCTTTTAGAAACTCGTCCCTTGCCCCTGTGGTGGCGCAAACCCTCTGGACCAATTTCCTCACCCCCAACCCCCTCCCCAGACTGAGGATAGTCTGGCGGTGACAGTCCTCTGTGTTCTATTTGTGTCAGCCTCAAGGTTAAGGAACTTGCTGGTTCAAAGAGAAATCTTGCTAAGGTTTTAGATGCCCAGGACTAAGCCAAGTACTTCTACAAGTATTTTAAATGGTCCTTGGTTTGGTTAGCTTCTGACATTACCCCCACCTGTCTCCGCTTTACCATGTTTATGGAATCTAGCGGTGTGGCTCCCTTTCTCCCTTCCTTCACCCTTTCACATTTGTCTCTGCTTTGTGGTGAGGGGCTCTGCCGTGGTTTAGTTATTTCCATAGGAATGCCTATTGAGGCAGAAATCCAAGACGGGGGAGGGGACGAATATGTCTTTGATGGAAGCCTGCATGCGCCTGGTACACTCTCCATGTTTTTGTGTGTTGTGACTTTTGTGTGTTGGTGACTAGGATTTTTTTTTTTCTTTTGCCAGTGATCAAATTTGAAACAAACTCCCTCTCTTGGATATATGCTTGTATTATGTTCCCAGTCACCCATCCACTCTGAGCTTTCTGCTTTTAAAATTAGAGCGGAGAAGATGTCTGCCAGGGACTGCGGGCTCTGTTTGCTTCCCCACTGGTTGCCCCTTAGCTTTCCTTTGGTATTTCTAGTTGGCTCCACTGTTTACTGTCCCTTTCTTCATTTGGTTTCTAGTATTTTATGTTATGATTGAAAAAATAGGTTTAGATATACAAATGATTGATTGCCTACAGGATATTCTTTTCATACTTCTCAGCAAAGGTGGTAGTATTCATATCCACACTGTGTATTTACCTTTTATAGTAGATTCCTTAACTGTTTTATCACCATAACTATCTATATAGCCACAATTTCTAGTGTAGAAATGGAAAACTATATGTACAGAGAAATTTAGATGCTCCAGTGGTTCAACACGGTCTGTATTGAATATATGTAGTGCTTTTGGGGACAGAGAGGGGAAGCCAACACAAAGGACCAAGAAGTCCACTACAGACCTCCTCAATGTAGGACCGTGATTGTTCAGTACAAATACAGTGTGAACCAGATATATCATTTAAATTTCTGTACTGAAATTTCTTTGAAAAGTTAGAACAGATAATGATCATGTAAAGAATGTTATTAAACAATATATTTAAAATATTTCAAAACGTTACCAATAAGTAAAATTATTTATGTAACACCTTTTTTCTGTGAAGTCTTAAATGCTCATTAGGTACCTGCTATGTTTTAAATGCTTAAGAACCCATCATCGGCTGATGAGTACTGCCCACCAGATTACTATGTCTCCATACCTGTGTATGGGATGGGTGGGGTTGGGGCAGTTTATCAGTCTCTAAAGATAATTTCTAGGGTGTGGGGAAAGTAGATGTCAGCCTAAAGGAGGGTATCTTCAGTCCAGGCAAAACATCCCTGCTAGAGTAAACATCTTAATCTGAGATCATAGGGAATTACTGGAATTACAAGACAATGGATGCTGGTAACCGAGAGCCTTACCCAGAGGTCATCCGTGTATTATTGTCTAACTTGGAGCAGGGTTTCTGTTTTCCCTAGCTGGGAAAAGAAAAAAAAAAAGAACAATTTATTTACAGAATCAGGAGGTGCTAGTAATGGAAATGTGATGCTAAAATTACAAGCAAAATGTGTGGTGCCTTAGAATTTAAGAGTGTCATTTGGGGGCAGGAAATGAGGACCTGTAGGCTCTGACATCTTGTTCTCCAGTAACTGCCAGTATTGTTTAGCTCACAGCATTCTCCTGACTGGTCTAGTGGCCTCTTCCTCCCTGTGCCTTTCCTGGCAGGCAAGGATATTGTCCTGGCATTTAGTGGGAAGCCTGCTATCCCTTTAGTTGGCATTTTCCAAGAGAAGCCCTCTGTTGCTAAGAGGGCAGGAATATCAAAAAGCCCAATTTTTGCTTCCTGGATTCATAGATGCTTAAAACTAAAAGACCTCCAGTGGTTAGCATAATCCAGTCTCCTTTTTCTCTCTCAGATGTGTAAAAAATGCCTCTCCAGTTACTGCTCAGATTCTTAGGAAAAGCAAAGGAGAATTTTAGGTGATTTTTTACAATCTATAAGTAGTATATGGGTTCTATGATCAGAGTTCTTGGTTTTGTCCACTGCTGAGCTCAGTACTCCGTCAGGCTGGGATGTGCCTGACACCTGTTTAGAGTGACTTTCTGTGAGACAAGAAAGGAGTGAGGTAAGGCTAGTCATCCGAAGGAGATGCATGCTCCTGGCGTAGAGAAGGGGCCTCAGCGACTGCTCGCTTGACATTTGGGATGGTATTTGTTGGCTGTGGAGGCCTTAGTGTCTCACGGGGAGCTAGATCAGTCTCTGCCCAGTGGATGCCATTTGTGTTCCACACTGGGGCAACCTGAAATCTCAGGATCTTGCCTGTCTCTCCCCACTCCCTCCCCTGGGGGTGGGGACTTGTTCCCAGTTGCCTACTTTTGGTCTTGTGTTCTTTGACTCAGAATCTACTGTGACTTATTTGACCTAGAACTGAGTGGGGTTAACCCTGTGGGAAGTAATGTTTCAGTATGGGGAGGAGCTGGAAGTATCTCTTTTTTGTCCTCCTAAACAGTTTCCATTGTCACCAGCTAACTTGGCTGTGTTACCTATCCATCCATCCATCCATCCATCCATCCATCCATCCACCCATCCACCATTCAAGTTGTACTACTTCACACCTGCTGCTGCCTAAACTCAGTGTTAGTTCCTGGAGTGGGGAAAATATGGAAACATGAAGCCTCTCCCTTAGGCATTCTTTCTAGTCATGGAGGACCCACTTTAGAAAGTGAGCATGCTCGGGGCTGGTGGACAGATAGTGCACCATAATAATACTATCTTTCCTATACCCTCTGAATCTTGTGTCCTCTTTTAAAAATCTTTTTAAATTGAACATAGTCCTCATTTATAGTAGGCAAGTGCTCTACTACTGACCAGCATCTCCAACCCTTTTAGATTTATTTTGATTCAGGATCTTGCTATTATGGCCCATGGTGGCCTTGAACTTGTGATCCTCCTGCCCTAGACTCCCAGGTAGCTGGAATCACAGGCATGTGCTTTGGTGCCTACTCTTTTTTCCTTTAGCGTTACAATCTTACTTCACATCTGACAGAACATATGGCTTAAGGCAATAATGTAAGAATACACAAGGACACTTAGATATGTCTCTTTATAAATGCATACTGGATAAATCTGCGCCTAAAGGATATTGAAAAGTCTGTGATATTTCACCTCTCATGGAATTTACCAGAGTTTTTCCAGATGTCCTTGGGTTTAAAACCCAGAAAATCCTTTTTGACCTGGGACAAATCCTGATGCCACACACACTCAAAATACCACTTTATGCCAGCTGCTTGATCAGGAGTTTCTCACGTCTTTTTGGGTGGGGATCTCAGATTTTGTGGCATCCTGAAGTACTAAGGAAAGTTTAAAAATAAATCCAAACATTCCCTGCTTCAGAAAGCAGAATTCATCCAGGCGTAAGGAAAGGATTTGAGATTTTTGCACTTCTGTGAGGCTAATGTTAGAATTGAGTAATATGTCAGTGTGAAGGGTATTGATCAAAAGATGCTATGAACCTCTGGGTGCTTTCATGTGATCCCAGAGTCCTTCTGCCTTTCAGGGTTCTGCTTTTGTTACATTGTATGCTGTCTGCTGACAGACAGGCACCTTTCTGACCAGGGGCTTCCAGAGAGCCAGTTCCTCTGTGGTTTGCATTGCTTATCTCACCAACTCCCTATCATCATGCCGCTCGGTAGAAAGGGCTATGTCCTGCCTTGGTTGGATGTGGTTCGTGACCACACAAAGGTATGTTGAGTTTAATTCTCAGTATATCAGTGCAGGGAGGTGGTAGGACCCATAGGAAGCATTTGAGACATGAGACAGTGCTCTCATTAATGGGTTGATGTTTTCCTCTCAGGAATGGGTTAACTGTTGTGGTTCAGCCTCTCTCTTTCACATGCACAAACTTGCCATCCCACCACAAGTCCATACCAGAAGCTGAACAAGGCACTGGGGCCACGTTCTAGGGCTTTCAGAGCAGCGAACCCAACTAAACCTTCCCTCTCTAGGCTGCTCAGTCTTTGATGCTCTGCTGTAAGCAACAGAAAATGAGCAGATACCTGCCTGCTTCTTCAAGGTCAGCCAGAAAGTGAGGAAACCAAAGTTCCAGATATTGATAACTATGGTAAAGAAAATAAGACAAGACAAAAGGACAGACTATGATACAGAGTTTGTGAACAGAAGAGACATCTCTATAAAGACCCCTGGGCAAATGGCAGGGAAGGCGGCCCAGCAGAGACAGAGTGACAACTCTGAAGGACAAAGATGATCAGGACCAACTCTATGCTTATTCTTCTAGAGAAGCAAAACATCCCCAAGTCACATGATAGACTATTTTCCCCTGACCCATCCTGCTGCATACCAGGTACTGATGCCAGTCTTACTCGCTGTCTGTGTTTGCACTGGTCTCCTGTGTTGTCCCAGTGTACACTGCTCTGCAGGCTGCTCTACACACCATCTTTCTGCTGGAAAGACATTCCGGTTGGTTTGCTTCCTTCTTTCTTTCTCTGTGCCTAAAGGTTACCAACAGTAACGACATCAGCAAAGTGGTGAGTCAGACTTACTGTCCTCTTTCAATCACAAAGCTGACTGGTTGAGAAGTCTTCCCAAGTACTATTTAATCTGTTAGAAACCTGCCTTCCTTGATTTTGTTTTGTAACTCTATGTGGAAGAGAGCCAGAGTCTGAGTACAGACATGGGTGAGAACAATTTGCTCTCTACTCCAGGCCATGACGTTCTAGCTCACTGTCTTGTCCAGAAAACAAAGTTAGAAGATGACAGACACAGCCCTGTCCTTTCCTGGCAGTTTTAAAATGCACACAAAGTCCTCACCTTCCATGATTGTCAGTAAACACTTCTTTATCCAGACTCCTTCCTCAGGCTCTCTTTATGGCCTACTTAGTTTTACATAGTTTTCAGCAAGAAATGTAAATCTTGTGCCCTGTCAAGAAGACCTATCAAAATTGAGCTACCCCATGTCTTAACTCTCAGCCCCATCCTGACTGGTACCTTCTCCAGTCTCGTCTACATCCCAGAAGGTGACATAGTAGACCTGTAAATTCAGCTGTTAAGACATAGGCTAAATCCACTAATGGAGTCATAGCCTACCATTTGCTAGATCTGTGGTAGTTTTGTAGCATCTGTTGCTTAAGCACTGTTTGCCTGTGTCTCATTCTTGTACTATATAATTAGGCCTGCAATGGCTGCTTGTATCCCAAGGACTTATGACATTCCTTGTTTGTCATTATTCCCTAAACAAGAAAGTGCACAACTGTTGGCACAACATGTACAGTATACCAGCTTCTGTTGTCATCTGGAGATGACCGAACATGTATGCTTATTAATACAGTGCTGTTTTCATAAGGGACTATGTATCATTTAATGGACCTATGTCCCAGAACCAGTCCTTGAAGGACCCTGATGCGGTGGCACATAGAGAGGTCACAGACTGTTCATTGGCTACACTCAGACCACAGATGGGCCTTCTTAATGTATCTTACAGTTAAGGAATTTTAAAAAATAAGGTAAAAATGGCTGTTTTCCATAAAATCTGGATACCATCACTTGGGAGCCCTGCCTGTGTCCATGGGGCTAAGTTAGAGGAATGTTATTGCCATCTCCTCAGGCATAGGTGACACTGGGGGACACACTAAGAGTAGGACTGAGACCGAAAATACAGGAAAGCCAGTCTTGGAAGTGCCTGGGTGCAGAACCTACCTACAGTCTATGCTGAAAGCTGTACATGAAGACTGGCGCTTAGGAGGACCCAGTAAGGGCAGGGAGGAGGAGCAGGCCACAAACTTGTCTTCCCACAGTCTGCCCCTTTTTTTTGCTATTGAAAGTTCATACTAAAAACCTTGGCTATAAGCTGTGAAATCCAAATATAGCTACTTTAGGAGAACAGGGCAAATGGCCAGGAAGGCTGGGGGACAAAACTCAAGGGTTATCATACCTGGAGCACAAGGAGTCAGTTGAGAGCATTTTAGTTGGAAATCCAAGATGTCAATAGCACAGCCAGAGTGCTTGTGTGCCACCAGCTCACTGCCTGTGTTGCCATGGGATACACTGAGTGGCTTCTGAATTATCATTCATGCTCAGATCACATGCTCATATTAGAGCTGTAAAGTCCCTTGGGAGCTGGTATCTGTCCCCCTGTGGCGTCTGTAGTGAGCTCTTTAGAATTCCAAAGGAAGGTGAAAATGTAAAACCTACCCTCGAAGGTGTCTACTGGTCCCATTGACAGAGGTGCTGTGGTAGAGAAACCCTATATTTCTCACATGATGTTAGCTTTTTTTTTTCCTCAAGGACATTTCCAAGGTTCTTGGTAGCATTTCATAACACTTAACCTAGAGCCCTGATAATGTGGAATATCCTCAATGCAGGACCAACTCTCCTACGTCACCTCCACTGCCTGTCCTCTCTCCTCGTTCCTGCATAGGATCCATGTCTTCTCTTCTGGGCTAGGCCTTGTTCGCATTCCACAGGGTTCAGTATAACCAAAGAATATAGCTAAGCCAGTTCATGGACTCTGCAATCCCTGGCATCTACCAGTGAGCCTCCTCTTAGTGATTTTTCTTTCCTAGCCACTTCCTCATTCTGTCTGTTTTATGGAGAGTTGAGTTAACCTTTCCCTTGTCTTCCATAGAGTCTTCCTTGCCATTAAAATACTATCTTTAGTTATGGGTAGGTGTGCGCATCTTCATGTGGTTGTATGTATCTGAGTACAGGTGCCCAAGGAGGCTGGACCTGTTGGATATCCTGGAGCTGTAGTTAAATTGTCCTAGGCTTGGCTGGGACATCTTGTGTGAGCCTCATCTTTTGGGCAGCAGCACTGTCCACTTGCCATCCTGTGACAGTCATGCCTGTGTCTCTCTTCCAGATCCTGCCGGGCCTGTACATTGGCAACTTCAAAGGTGAGTTATTATTCTCTATTTCTTTAATGAAGATACATACATTATGTATCACAAAATGTACCATTCTGGCTATCCATGTACAGGCCAAAAGCCCTAAGTATCTTCTTCACATGGTTGTGTAACCATCATTACTATCTATTTCCAGAACTTTCCCTCATCCCAGATTGAAAATCCCCTTGCCCCTCCAGAGCTCAGTGGGTTGGGCACATGTGACTCTGGCCAAGTCTTGAGTGTCTGACACTACCCTGGTAATACCTTTTTTAAGGACCCTAGGAAGATCTGATTTCAAACTTATGGGACTTTATGCTGTGTGCACAGCTCATTGCCATAGTGGCTGTGGTTGTGGATTTCCAGTTTGAATGTCCTGAGTGTCCAGTGATTTGAGATCAGTATGCACCAAAGGTCCACTGTCATCATCCAACCAAACTGATGAAGGATTTCATGCATGCTCAAGCGGACAGCTGAGCTTTATGGGAACGAGTAACCTCAGAGTAGTGCAACCATGCAGATGTCCTGTGATACAGCAGAGAGCAGGCAGGTGCCACAGCAACTCTGGCCAAGTCTGGCTCTTCCCTGTCTTCAGGGACCCAGCAGTGCATTGGGTCACGTGTGGTAGAGGGGCCCTCCTTATTCACAGATTTACAGTTTTATCTTCAAACCACAATTTAAAATGGTAAGCTGTTACAAAATATATTTTATGGGTAATGAAACATTTTGAGTTAATTGTGGTCATAGTTGCACAACTCTGAATGTGCTAAAAACCACTGGCATATATGTATACTCTTACAAGGGTGAATCTAATGTGAGTCATACTTTTACTTGACCATCATCGTGTATTATAGCACAATAAAATTAAATAACTGTTAAAAATAATCCATCAAATATATTGTCCCTTAACATCTGCTACGGACTAGCTCCAGGACTGCTCACAGAAACCAAAACCCAAAATCAAATTCTTTATTTAAAATGATGTGGCATCCACACTGAACCCCTGCGTGTCTCCTCTGCAGCTAAAACAAACATCTCTAGAAGATTGCCTAATACAGGGTGCATGTTGTGTGAGAGTTATACTGTATGCATAGTTTACGGAACAGTGGCAAGAACACGTTTGTATATGTTCAGTCCAAATGCAACTTTCTCAAAGATCTTTGATCTAATTTTGGTTGAACCACTGGCTATAGATCTCCTGGCTATAGAGAGGTGGCTTTGTATGATGTCAAATAGTGATTGCTAAGATGTAATCTATAGTGAAGAAGTGGAAGATCATCATGTTAGGTGAAATAGCCAGACTCAGGAATACAAGTGTATCTTCCCCCCCCCCTTCTCTCTTACACACACACACAGAATGAGAAGCATGCGAGAAGGGTAAAGAGAAGGGAGATGATAAAGCACAAATCAACAGTGGGGAACGGGTTAAATATGATTAAAGTACTTTATATGCATCAGATGTCAGAATGAAACTTTATTTTGTGCAAATGTTAGCTGCCAGTTAGTTTTTCTTAAAATTTAAATTCTTATGGACTTGATCTGGAGGAGCGCTGAAGAACAACAGTGTCATGAACCCTGCCCCATCCGGCTTTCCATCCAGCTGCCTGCGGGTTCCAGCGTCTTGAGCTCTACATGTCTAAACTGCAAATACAGGAGGAAATTGTGACATCCTACGTTGATGTGACTGTGTGGGTGATTGTGTGGGTGGGTTCCTGAATCATTCCTTTTATTTTAATCTTATTTATTAATGTGTTTGAGGGGGTGGGGAATATGTGGACATTCATGCTATGCTGCCAATGTGGAGGTCAGAGGTCACCTTTGAGGCTTTGGTTCTCTCTTACCTTTGCAAAGGCTTCAGGGATTAAGCTCTGGCTGTCAGGCCTTCAAAGCTATTGACTTCACCTGCTGAGTCATTTAGCCAGCCCTTCCCTACACAGTTCTTTCTCCTGTTTGTGTTGGTCAGTTCTTTGTTACTATAACAAATATCTGGAGTAATCAGCTTAAAAAGAGGAAAGGTTCACTTTACTTTCTGTTGAGGAGGTTTCAGTTGACCCATTGCCTTTGGAACTGTGTCAGCACATCTGTTGGGAGTGTCCCAGGAGAAGATTCTGTTCACCTCATGGTAGCAGAAAGTAAAACAGAGAGGAAAAGACTAGTGTCCTGTTATCTCCTTCAAGGACATGGCCCAAATGACTTACAAATCACCTGTTGATGGACCCATCACCTTCCAGTGGCACTAACCTAAGGATCAAGCCATTAACACATGATCCTTTGGAAGGCATTCTACACTACATTTTATAGGACAGTGTGATTCAAAGCTGTGTTACCCCAATTTATTATAATGGTGCAGGGTTGTGGTTGAGATCGCTGTATGCAAAGTATAAAGCTGCTTTTCAAGATGGAATTTGAAGCTTAGGTGGTCGAATTAATGAGAATCTTCAAATTAAAAGCAAACTTTAACATCACATTTAAAGACCCTTCCCTAACATTGCAGAATATTTAGAATATTGGTTCTTAGTTTTTGCTCTATTCCAGGGCTTGTTGGGAATGTACATGACCTAGTTTGACTGTAGCCCTAGAACTAGACTGGAACCTAAGAACTAGCCTTTCTGTTGTGCCTCCCAGAGAGGTTGTGTATGATAAACCTTAGACACACACGCACCATGGAGAGTAGACATTCTCTCATTATTCCACAGCTCAATAAGCCTGTTTACGGCATATCCCACCATATACATTTCTGGCTGTAGATGTTTGTACAGAGTTTCCAGAGTACTTAAATTTGGTGCAGGCCCTGGGCCACTTCCTACGTCATCAGATCTTCTCATGGAACATCATGGAATACTCGCTTTTTGGTCCTTTTTTTTTTTTTTTTAATCCCTTTGAAGAAGTTGTCTAGGGCCAAGCACTCAGAAGAGCAGGACTTCTTTCTGGCTGAACTGTTTTGTAGATTAGCTGAGGTTTTAAACTCAGAGCATCTGAAAATTAGTCTTTTCCTACAAGTGGGCACATTAGAAGGGAATATAATTTTGCTGCCATAATTTCTTATGAAAATAATTTAATACCCAGCTGATAATTCTGTGTGGAATTTCTGGAAAACGTTCTGGATTATTATTGGTTTGATTTTGCTGTAACGTCGATATAGCTATTATAAACCATAGTCCCATCTCAAGCTTTACTTCTCTCAGGGTAAGGACTATCCATTTTACATCTCTGACTTCTTTAGCAAATGGGTTCTTGGATTTTACATTCAACTTAAGGAATCAGTAGGAGGTAACTGTGTTTTTTTAATAAACATGCTTGATAATATGTGTCTCATGTAAAAACATACTACACAAGTGTACTATACTACATCTTGTATTTCTTTTAACAGCTTTCCTAATTAAATTTTTTTTTTTGTTTTGGTTTTTCAAGACAGGGTTTCTCTGTGTAGCCCTGGCTGTCCTGGAACTCACTCTGTAGACCAGGCTGGCCTCGAACTCAGAAATCCACCTGCCTCTGCCTCCCAAGTGCTGAGATTAAAGGCGTGCGTGCGCCACCACCGCCCGGCTAAAGTGGTTTTTAATCTGAGTACAATACTTGAACTCAAAAGTTACATCAGTCAAAAATAAATTAAAACAAAACATATAAAAGCAAAAGTCCTAATTTCACCAGTCTAGATTACTGTGGATATGATCAGTTATAAAGTTTTAAGAAAAAAAAAAATCTGCAAGTTGTGTGCTGTTTTCTGCCTAGGCTGTAAGAGCGGTGAACTCAAAGAGACTATTAAAATGTCCGACTCTTATCTTTGATGGCAGATGCAAGAGATGCAGAACAATTGAGCAGAAACAAGGTGACACACATTCTTTCTGTGCATGACACTGCCAGGCCCATGTTGGAGGTAAGAAAGAACCGTTGGGGGCGGGGGGCTGTCTGTCTGTCTCTGTGAGTGTGTGTGTATTTATACTCTGTGAAGTGCACATGACATTAATGAAAGCAGCCATAGTCCGACAATAGTATATCCCTGTGGACAGCTCACTTTCTTCAGGTTAGATGCCTGGGCCCACTTGAGGACATGCTGTGCCCTGACAGAGAGGGCATCCTCATTGTACTTCTGCTACATTGATTGCTTGACTCTTTCTTCAAAGTGCTTCAAAATAAACAGACATTGCATTTCCTTCTGAATATTAAGAATATTTACAATTTGGAGCCTAGTGGTAAGTCATACCTGTACTTCCAGCACTCAACAGAAGGTGTTTTCAAGTTCAAAACCAACCTGGGGTACATAGTGAATTCCAGCCTGGTTTAGGTTACAGAGTAAGACCCTGTGTTAATAATTAATTAATTAATTAATTAAAATTTAGGCTGAGGGCATCTTGGTGGTAGGGTAGCCTAGCACACATGAAGATCTAGGTTGCATCTCTATAACTACAGGAAAAAAAAAGAGCTAAATAAGTAAAACCTATTGCTGTTTTCAAAATTATTTCTGCTTTGGTAGGATCCTGACGAATTCAAGTTGCTCATTTCCTGGTGATGTTTGCCACAAAAGTTCTATTACCATTTGTTTTAAGGAGTAAAGGACAGGAAGGCAGGCAAGCCACCCCTGTGATTTTTTTTTCCCCAGGCCTGGTCTGAATGGGCAACATCAGTAGAGAGCTGTTTTAGGTGGGGGTTGGGGGGGGTAAACAGGGTGTGTCTGCTTGTACACTAATTCCAAAAACATCTTCAATTTTACTCTGATGGACGGTTTGAGCTGTTGAACAGGAGCAAAATCTATTTCTGTTTCTGCCGAGACACAGCCCAGGTTAACCTCGTTTTAGAAAACAATGCCTGTGTGGTTGTGATACATTTTTTTCTATTTTAGGGTAGGGTGTTAGGAAGGGAGGGGTACTTGTTCTGAAACAAAGAATCCTGGTTCAAGCTGTTTTCATTGAAAGTCATATCATGCAAGAATAGGTAGTATGTACTACATACGTACATATGTATGTATGTACATATGTATGTATGTACATATGTATGTATATATGTATGTGCACATATTTTCCTTGGCTTTGGAGCTTCCAGGTTTGAGCCAGTACAAAACAAGCTAAAGTGTATAGATGAGAATGGAGGCTGAGGAGTGGTCTGTAAGCCTGCAGCAGATGGTCACCACTGTCCAGATTTCCCCCGTGCTCTCTCCAGTTGGAAGCTCACACTTTCTTCTGCTGTTTCCATGGGTGTTGGCTAGGGCACTGTGTTAGTCTCAGTGGGAATGAAAGCTTCTTGTTGTTGTTGTTGTTGTTGTTGTTGTTTTTGTTTTGATTTTTTTTAGTCCAACAGTTACATTGAAAATAGTTATTCCTATTTTAATTAATTAATTAATTAATTAGTAAAACAGTATTAATTGTTTAATCTGTTAATGATAGTTTGTGTTTAAAATATAGACATGTAAACTGCAAAGTGGTCATGGCTGACTTCCTCTTAAATCACAAGATGAAGCTTGAGGTTTCCTTTATTTTAATAAATTGCAGAGCAGTCCTTCCCACCCTCCCCCACCAAGTCTTCCTTATTATTGTATACTAATTTTAATGGGACACATTGTCATATACGCAGTGCTCTCAGTCCCTTGACTTCCACCTACATAAAAGGTCTTGAAGTGTTAGACGTCTAGTGGGACAACTCCAGCCGTTCTATCCCACAGAGAAACTCTGGCTGGACTGGAAAGTAAAACAGGTGGGATTGTAACCCAGGTATAAAGAAGCTCCTGTGTGCATGAACCCCAGAGCTCAGGGCAGACTGTGGGCCTCCATTCTGAACAGGTTACATGCCCATCGTGTTCTGTGTACTTTGTCTCTAGGGACAAACTGCCTTTACAAAGAAAAGAGGGGAATGGAGAAGGGAGTCACTGTGCCCCTCATTACAGTTCTTGTATTTTCCTGACATGATCCTCCTGCCCTTACAGTTTACCAGCTGTGCTTTCAGATTCCTCGGAATGTTGTCATAGCCATTGGATCCTATCATCGCTGAGCCTGATAGAAAGCACTCATGTTTACTGAAGGTCACACTGCGGTTTACAGCGTAGTGTAGTCTAACATTGCAGATCTTGCTGCAATCGTTTGGTATGTCATAGGTGATTCGTTACTATGTTTCTATAAAGCTGCTTCACAGCCTCTCCAGCTCTCTCTGTGGGGTGTTTTGTAGAGTGGTGTTCACAGTGATTAAGTTACTGGAATTCCAGATGTTTAAGGACTTTGTTTAGCCATATTCTCTCTGAAATTCCAAAATCCAGCTCCACCTTCCAAATTCAGATCCACAGCCTATAACCAATCTGGAGAACAGGCTAGGAAGTTATTAGTGTGGGGTCTTCCACAGCTCTGAGTTCTGCTGGCCCTGATCCTTGAAGGGAATGGGGAAGGAGTTTTCTGAGAACTTCAAAGCCAGACATATTTATGAAACTCCCCTAGCTTAATCTGGGCAGCCTTTCTCTGGGATGAACAGGAGGTAAGAAGGTGGGCTCTTCCCCAATGAGGGGATTTGGGTCCAAATTACACCCAGGCAGGATTTCTCAAGACTGCCAGGGAGCCATATCTGGGGCTCTATGGTGTGAGTACTTCTTGGGTCATGTCAGTAAATCTTGGGGTTTTAAGG
Organism: Grammomys surdaster; assembly: GCF_004785775.1. Taxonomy (NCBI): domain Eukaryota; kingdom Metazoa; phylum Chordata; class Mammalia; order Rodentia; family Muridae; genus Grammomys; species Grammomys surdaster. The sequence continues at coordinate 2,116,370 of NW_021604699.1, read as the reverse complement.
CATTGAGGTTTTTGTCATCAAGGCCTTTAGTTAGGGTCTTCAGACCAGCTTTCAGTGCAAGAGAGGCCAAGTGAGAGCATGTGGTCACATCATTGAACCTGCTTCAAGAGTTAATGAGGGGATTCTCTGAGGATAAGCTGCTGGGGGTATGTGATGTCATGCTTTGGGAAAATGAGTTTAGGGAATTTAGGATGTCATAGGCTCCTGAGAAAATCCTGGTTAGGCTGGGAGGATAAACCTTTACAAGTTGCAGTATAGACATCTGTTCAGTCTTTCTGAACAAGGATCTTGTGTGCATGCTTATTGGTATGATACATGATCTCCAGTCCAGTGACCAAAGGGTCCTCAAGCATCTGCCATGCTAAGGGCCAGACCCTGCCCCAAGACTGCCTTTGTACAGATTGTACCTCTCCATATTGATTGACTTTTATGACTGTGAGAGTCTGTCATAGGCAAAAGCGAAGGCTCTGTAGTTTTAGTCCTACTGGATATATATCCTTTCTCGGTGTAGCAATCTGTTTTTTGTCACAATTCCAGACCAGTACAATGTCCTAAACTACATCCACCACACAGGTGAGTTGAAACTTGCTTAGTTGGTTTTCACTATGCATTTATTTTTCAACTAAATAGGAAGCTTATACTTTATTAAATTTTAGTTGTACTACATATAACACACCATTATTTGGTTGATTTTGGAGAAAGTTTCCAGAGTAGCACTTGAAGTGTCTAAGACTTCTACCACCATGCCTGGAGGGAAAGACTGAAAACCACTGATCTCAGGCCTCCAAAGTGGCTGAGCCACTGTCTTTGGTCTTCAAGTGGAACCAGGAGTTTCTGATGACACAGGGTTTATGTGGCCTCTCAGACATGGAATAAGACAGTCAGCTCAGGGAGAAAAGCCTGGAGTTCCAAATGCAGTCTGGTTCTTCAGAAAACTGTCTGAGTAGGTCTTCCAGAATGAAGACACTTTGCTTGCTTGCTTATTGAAATTCAAGAACAATTCTATTACTGTTTAAGAGAAAAATCACCCAGCACAGGCAAGCTGCAAATCTCAGTAACTGCCTCCAAGAGGAGAATGGTAGAGAGAAGAAAAAAGCCACACCGGTATGCTGGGGTGGAAGTCAGACACGAGGCAGCCACACAGCCATAGCTTTAGAGAAAAAGTAAAGAAGCCCAGTGTCAGGGAAAGCAGCTTTGAACCCACAGCAAGAAAACAAGGAGAAGCTGACTTTTCTGAGTAATTCAGAAAATGTCCGAAGCTGTACAACTGTGGCCCTGTAAGCTACTGTCTATGGATAGGAACTCTGGGAAGGAACGGTATCTCATTAAAGGACTGGTTTTTCTGCTTATTTCTAAAGTAAGCCTGCCTTCCCAGGAGTGGTTTCTTTGCTAAGCAATTGGCCAGGACCAATTGGACTGTTAGGTCCCTACCCAGGCCAGAGATTCTGCTCTCTTTACCAAAGGATTTCCTTTAATGGCCTTTCACTGCTACTCTAACATCCCCCTATTCCTTGCCCTGTCCTACATTTCTGAGGAGGTAACCTGAAAATAATTTAGGGACCAAGTCAGGCTCAGAGAAGAATGAAGACCCTCAAAAACATCATAAAAGGGGCTGAAGAGGTGGCCTGGTCAGTAAAGTGCTTGCTTTAGAAGCATGAAGACTTGAGTTTGGACCTGGATAAAAATACCAGGCACCTCAGTGCACGTGTGTAACCCCAGCACTGGGGAGGTAGAGGCAGGAGGATGGCTTGTTGACCAGCCAGTTTTAACTGAACCAGTAACCTCCAGGTTCCCTAGAGACTGTGTCTCAAAAAGTAAGGCGAAGAGTCATTAGATACCTAACATTGATCTCTGGGCTCTTCTTGTGCACACTTCATAACCAAACATGGACACATATTTCACATACAAAAATAAAGTAACACATAATTGTAGGGATCTCACTCACTAGGAACCCCACTCCCTCTCCCTCTGAGATTCTAAGGAGCTGTAATTCTCTTTCTATTCCCACTGCTTCTCTCTTCCTCTCTCTCTCTCTCTCTCTCTCTCTCTCTCTCTCTCTCTCTCTCTCTCTCTCTCTCTGCATGCGCGCACTCTGTGTGCGCGAGTGTATTGTTAGAAATCAAATTTATGACTTCATACGTGCTAGACAGGTGCTTTAACATGGAGCCACACCCCCCCAGCCCAGCTACTACCTTTTATCTGACAAATCTCAGCAGAATTGGGTTTCTACAGGTGATCTCTCCTGACTCCATCATTGTAAAACTAAAAAGTCCAAAGTCCCCAGGGCCAGTTTAGCTAGTTCTTCTGTCCTAGGCCAGAGATTTTTTTCCCAGAATGCTCCTTTTTTCAGTCCTTTGCTACCATGGCTGATGCTTCTGATGCCAGTGTCTATAGCTGTTTCTACATTAGAGAAGGGGTGTGCCTGTTGAGGTCTCCCTAGCAGGTGTGAGAGTGTGCCTGTTCCTCCACTACCAGCACAGTTTTATTTTTAAGCATATATTAATTGTGCAAACTAATGATTTCATTGTGATATTGCCATGCCTGATTATTATATACTTTGATAATATTCACTACCCTCTCTTTTTTTTACCCTTTTCATTTCGAAAATTTCTGCTTTGTTTTTTGTTGTTGTTGTTGTTGTTGTTTTTTGATAAAAGTTGTTGTCCTTTCTAGGACAGCTCTTCCACATGGAGGCAGGGAGCAGGCAAATGGTATATTTGAGCAACTAGTATATGCAGGGCCAGGGCCAGGCACTGAAGATACTGAAGTGTGCTCACCACCCCAGTCTGCCTTGGCAGAACATCTAATGCACAGACTGGATCATATTCTGATTATTTTGTAAATATTCATATTCATTACAGCCTAATGAAGGCTATGGCTCAAGGTAGGTGAAAAAATCAAATAGAAACAGAAGACTGTAAAGACCCAAGAGTGAGCTCTGTCTTCCATTCACAAATCTGGGGAGTTGTTTGCATTGAGCATGCATGCATCTGAATGGGCCTTAAGTAGTGACTAGGAATTCAGATAATCAGCTCACAGTATTTTGTTCAGAAGGAAGCTAGCACAGGGAACCAGGATGGAGCCTCCTTTGTACTTCACTGTGGTCTGATCCTCCAAGGCTTCAAGCCTGGCAAGCAGTCTGAATCCTTCTTACTCTTTTGTGACATAACTGATTTCGGTGACTCCACATGTCAGAAAATGAACCCTGGCCAGGGTTACATTCTGAGGTCTTCTCATTGCAAAGGCAAGGGTCTTTCTCCTGGACACAATCATTTAGGACTGAACTTTCATGTCAGTCATTGAAATACATATTATTAGTGCATTTAGAGGGAAAATCCATTAATACATAGATTAATTTCATTAAAAAAAACCCCTCTAGACCTATAGTGACAGTATTCATGATATAACAGTTCATCTGATTCTATTCTGGGGCTGTGGCTGGTAAATGCTTATGTTTATTAGGAAGTGTTTTCTTAACTGGGTTGCAGGGATAGTAAGTACTTATAGTCAATAACATGTTTGCAAAAGGACTTGAGTTTGATTCCCCAAACTGATGTTAAAACCAAGTGTGGTAGTTCCTGCATGTAATTCTAGTACTGGGAAGATAGAGATCCCTGGAGCATACTGGCCAGCCAGCCTAGTCTTATTGACAAGGTCCAGGTCAGAGAGAGAGAGACCTTGTCTCAAAAAATGGTGGACATTACCTGAGGTTGTCCTCTGACCCTCACATACATGCACAGACTAGCATGTACACAAACACATGCACACACATACACAAAAGAAGTGTTTCCTTATTTGACAGACTAGTATGAGCATGGTGTCTTTAGCATTGAGAAAAGATGAAAAAAGCGGTGATTTTTTTTTCCAATCAGAAACTCAGTGTTATTGTTTGTAGGTACTGAGGAAGCAGTATTGAACAAGGAAAGGTCTCTCTCTTCCCCTGAGAAAAGAAACAGAACCCTGTCTTTCGGATGTAAAAATTTCAGAGTTTGTTTCATTTTTCATTCTATGTATTTGACAGAGCACCTGCAGGAAACAAGTACTTTTCACTATTAATAGAAATGCCTTAAAAGTGCTCTCATTCCATCACCGCTTCTTCACATCAAAGATCCTAATTGTGCATTGATTAACTCAATAGAGAAATCAAATCTACATACATGTATGTTACATGTTTAGTGGATAGATTGTATGAGCTGGAATTTGGTTTAAATGTTTTTGGTTTTGTATTTTGAACTCTTAGTATATATGGATTAGATAATAACTAGCATGTTTTCATAGGTAGGCATTTATGTATTCATTCATTATGTGCTAGGCTCTCACAGTGAAACCTAGGCTGGTTTACATTTCCTATTCCTTCTCAGTCTCCCCAGTTCTGGGATTACAGGCATGTGCCACCATGCCTTGTTTATTCTTAATGATCCTGCTTTTATTTCCTTTAACACTAAAGACAGTTTTTGAGCTATTCTTGTCCAGTATCTTAATTTTGTGGTTTTGCTTTACTTGGTTACTACTGTTTATTCTGACACAGGCTGTTATCTCTGTGTCTCCACGATGTCTGCATTCACATGCCTCTTGATGAGGACATAATCACCAGGGTTAGGTGCTGCATCTGCCTGGCCAGTCCTGTACTTTGACCATGGAGCAAGACTCAGTGGCTGATAGAAGTCTCTGTAGGAACCTTGGTCCTCCTGCCCTATGTCCCTCAATTTTGTTGGCTTCTGAAATATGAAGAGATCATCTGCTTTCAAGCCAGAACCAGAGTTAGAGGAGGGCATTTAAAGTTTAAGGAAGGATGCTTCTGTTGCTCCTCCTCTTCCCTGAGTGGTTCAGTACAATAACACAACCATGTAGCACATTCTGATGCAGTCTAGCCTCTTTTTCCCAGACTTAATCACTGCTGTATGTTTAGCAGAGAAAGAGAGACCTTAGGCTTCTTTCATTTCTGTAGTACCTACAGTGTGCTCTTGGTTAAGACATGAATTTTGTCCATCTGTGACAACCTCTGTTTAATGTTCCAAGTCTTTTTGGTCCATGTAACAGTCTTGGACTAGTGGGTAGGCACTCCACTCCTTTGTGGAGTTTCTTTGGTTCTGATGGTATATAATTCATTCTGACACACAGGAATGTAGATGCTTGCCAAAAACCAAAGAACTGTTTACATTTTAACCCCATCCCCAAATGAGAAAGCGTGTCTTTGGTCACATGTGTCTCATTGATGTAGGAAAGCAGACCTGTGTCAAGAATGACTTCATGTGAGGAGTCTGTGGTACCAGAGTGTCTGATTAGTGTGTCACAGCCTCCAGTGCATAGGTTGCTGCCACAGCTCCTTACTTGCCAGGAAGTGAAGGCATACATGGTATCTAGTTTTGTGGTGCTACTAAAGCCTCTATTGTCGAATTACTAACCTATAATCCCTTCAGAAGGTTCAGTGACTTTCTCATTGAGCTCTAAATAGCCTTTGGTTGGCTTTGGGAGATTGGACCCATAAAAAAGATCACACAACTTCATCAATCAGTCAACAGAAGCGTTGTGATACTTGAGGTTTGCTTGTGGGGTTGAAGGAGATGGTGACTTGGACTTTGCAGGTCCTAGAGGTAAGAAACTGAGGTCACATTTAGGGCAAAAGTCCCTGTTCTAGTGTAGGAAGGGGTAGCTCCCCAGGCATACACTTGGGTGTTGCCTTCTCCTCTGCCTCTCTTGTCTGATGCCCACTGTGTTCTCCTGTGCCTAGGACACAGAGACCTAACAGGCAGGGTGTATGAGAATGTGCAGGCTTACCTAAGTTGTGGAAACTGTAAGTCACGTTTCTTCTAGCACAAGTAGAATAGAGTCCCAAACCATTTTAAACACACAGAGATGTGCAGATTTGGGGTATACTAAAGTTCATGGACACAATGTTGATAATGGCACAGCAGTGGGACCAGTCTCAGTCCATGCATATGTAAAAATACTTGAAGCAATCCCTAAAGAGGAGATGTCTGTGTATTTAAAGAACTCATTAAGAAACAGAAACAAATCATAACAAGTATCTATAATATGATCTCTTGTATAAAACGTAAAATCATCAATTACATTTCTATTACATATATAAATAGAGTCTGAAAGGATCATAACAGACTTCCAAGAATGAAGGAGTATTATTTTCTTTATGTTCTTTTAATCTTTAATTGAATTGTTCTAATAAGAGCAGTGGTTCTCAACCTTCCTAATGCTGTGACCCATAATAACAGTTTCTCATATTGTGGTGACTCCCAGCCATAAAATTATTTTTGTTTCTTCTTTATAGCTGTAATTTTGCTACTGTTATGAATCATAATGTAAATATCTGATAGGCAGATAGTCTTAGGTAACCCCTATGGAAGGGTTGTTTGACCCCCAAAGAAGTCTCGACCCATAGGTTAAGAACTTCTGCAACAAGAGTATCTCTTTGAGTGACAGGAAAAAGGTTGGTGAGTGATATTCTTAGTACCTGTGATAACAATGGGTAGATTGCGTGTACATATTCATGCTTAGCTAGAAAAAGCGTGTGTGTGTGTGTGTGTGTGTGTGTGTGTGTATTTTATCACTGTATGCCATGGATTCATGTATGATATGTGCCATCAAACATCCTTTGTGGTCTGTGGTCAGCAGATACAAAGAAAGTACATCATTCACTTCAAGTTGTCTTAATCTTCAAAGGCACAAGCTAGCTCAGGACATGTCTGTAATGATAGAGCCTTTGTTTTGATTCTGGAGGAAATATGCTGTTTCTTTAACCTCCAGAATGAAAGGGCTCTGTTTCTACTGGATTGACTGGACATAGGAAATGTGTTTATGCCCTTCTTTTAGGCTTCACAAATTCACCTAGTGTTGCAGTTTGAAGCCCTGGGCAGTGGCTCCTGTGTAGATGCCCATTGTCTCCTCCAACCTGGGTGATTTTGATTTTTTAACAGCATTCCACAAGCACTGAACTACCCACTGGTAGTGAAGCCCAGTGCCTTTGGAGACAAGCAACTTTTTTTTGCCCTGGGGTTAGTTTCTAATTGATGGTTGTTTCTTGCAACCTTAGCTGGGTCTCGCTTCTCTAGGAAAGTTTCTAGATGTCATCTGAAAATCATTGGTACCTACTTTGGTCAGGAATTGCAGTACCTCTTGTGTGTTAAAGCAAATTTGTTTGAAGCCAACCCTAGACTTAAATAGATATGACTCAAATAGAAATAATTACTGTAGGGATCGAAAACTGTCTAGTAATTGTTCTTTCTTGACTCAGCTGTCTTAAGTTCCTTGTGTGGGGCAGCCAAGTGCAGAGGAGCTTGGCTCTTATCTACCTGGTGCTCCTCTGCCAGCATCCTATCTGCAAATGGAGCACCAGTGTGACGAGGCTGCATGGGGCAGGAGGAAGGCTGGAGCCCCCTGATACCAGATGATTCTGGAGGAAATATGCTGTTTCTTAAACCTCTAGAATGAAAGGGCTCTGTTTGCCTTCTGGTAGCATAGCCAGGCTTTCAGCAAACATCTTGTCCCTCCTCATCAGACTTCCCTGGAGTGCTCCTGCTCTCCTGCCTACTGGGTTACTGGATGATACAAAGAGAAATAAGAAGGGGTTCCACATTGATACAGGCACATAAATCCTCACAGTGGTACAGAGTTACAAATATGTATCAGGTATAAGAGTCCCCAGGATACCCAGGAGGATGGGGCAGCCAGTAAGATTGTAGCAAAGGGTGAGAGTGAGTTTTCTTTGGTCCTAAAAGATAAGGAGAGCTTGCTAGGTACTGATGGTGAGGACAGTTGAGTGTGGTCCCTAGTAAAGAACTACGTATGCGGTGACATGGAGATGTAGTGCAGGGTGTGTCCCTGCCTGTAGGAAAGGCTCAGCAGAGTACATCAGAGTGGCTGGGCTGGAAAGGCAGCCTCATCTAGGACCAGTTGTTTGTCAGGCTGAAGAGTCTGGTGGGAATTAGAGACTCACCCAAGATTTGTGCACTAATCAAGTAACACAGTCAGACTGCTTTTCCAGTAGTTATCAGTGCAGAAATAGAACAGAGGGAGGAGAAACACATCTTAGAGACCCCTGGAAGCTCTTGCCCTATTCCTAGTTAGAAATAAGGGTTTGACCTGAAGCACTAAGGAGTGGTAGTTGTTTTCTTTTCTTTCTTTCTTTTTTTTTTTTTTGGTTTTTGGTTTTTCGAGTCAGGGTTTCTCTGTATAGCCCGGGCTGTCCTGGAACTCACTCTGTAGACCAGGCTGGTCTCGAACTCAGAAATCCGCCTGCCTCTGCCTCCCAAGTGCTGGGATTAAAGGCGTGCACCACCACCGCCCGGCAGTAGTTGTTTTCTAGAAATAAAAGATCAGATTCGATCTGAGACTGTTACACAAAATGATATAGCAGTGTTGAAAATGAAAGAATGGAGAATGATTCTGAAGCAAATGAACCACAAGGAGGGACAATAGTAGTTCTATCCTATTAGACAAACACATGATAGGTACAAAAGCAAAGAGGTCAGCTATGTAAATGACAGAGGGAATAATCCATCAAAAAGGTTTAACAACCACTAACCTCTAGGCACCTCAGAAACAACTTTAAAAAAAAGTGGAAAGGAATTATCTAGTGTTTAGTTGTGGGGTGGGGCAAGGGAGGTATCAGGGTATCTTACATAATAGCTTCATGGCACAGACACCCGAGCAACTGACGGATATGCACACATCGAGAGCAATGGGTGAGATGTTCCTGTTGTATTCCAACGTCTGTTAGAAATGCAGGTCTATTCAGTGCTCCAGAGAGAGTGTAGGCTGGACAGAAATACTTGAGCATCTTTTCTGTAAAATGTGTGGCCACTCTATTGGGTCTAAATAAAACCATTCAAGATAGGGTGGCCAGGGAGTGGTGTTTGTTATGTTATAATGTTTGCAGCATGGTGGAAGATGTCATCAGTCACCAAGGCTGCATTGTGATATAGCTGTCTATGCGTTGTTCCTACTAATCCCCCTGTACATTCTAGTTTACCTCCAGTCTTCTGGTTGCAGTCTTTGGGCTTTTCTGCAGAGGCACAGGGTACTCTGAACTTGGACCCTGTGAACGGTTTACATTTTGTTTTACCTCAGGCAAACATCCTTGGTTCCTTGGTTATGGACTCTCACCTTAGAAGACCCTTATCCATGTGGCTATTATAGGCAACCACAAGAGGGGTAGTTATGTTACATATAAAGCAAATGGGACAGGATTTAATGGCATGTGTTGTCTTTTAAGTTGACTAAAAGGCAGTTTGGTTTAGTTTGGTGGGAGTAACCAGAGAGAATCTACAGAGGGAAAGTGTGTCTCTGGCTCTGGTTGGGACAGTACAGTATATGGCTGGCAGACACTAGGCACCCCGAGCACTGTGAGGGGCAGGGACAGTGTCTACTTCGGAGGAGCCTCTATGTGTTGGAGGCTCTTTAGAAAGAGGCTTCAAAGTCTGTAGTCAGAAGTTGAATTGCAAGCAGAAAGTGTCCAGTGGTAGAGAGCTACGTCAGGGCTCAGGCTTGCTATGAACACTGTTATTGTTTTTCACCATAGGAAAAAATGATTATTTAAATAGATGCAGGGTTACTTAAGATTAGTTTAAACAAATCTGCTGTTTTCGGGTGCTCTTAATAAGTCATTGCTAGGTAGTGACACAGGTGGATTAGGGCCTGTCCACACCTGCGAGGGAAGTGATGCAATCTTATTTAAGGTTGAGTGTGAAGCAAATGCAGAGCTGGCTCCTCAGCACAGACATGACAAACAAGCTGTGCCCAGAATGCCTTTGGAGTGTGCTTCCCTCCCTGCGGCCCAGCTCCCTGGCATGTTCTGGCGACCTGTGTTAGGAGGTTGGCATCCACCCCTGGATGTGCGTGGACGTATCACTTGTCTCCTCTCAGCTGTCACCACAACCACAGCAGATTTCAATTTGCACCTTCGATCACAGTGCAGGTGAATCGTTGGCCACCTCTTGACCTTTTTGATGGGAAAGAAAACAGTTCAGGGTGAAAGTTGCAGCAAGCCAAACTGTAGGAGGTTCACAGTGCAGTGCTGGGCTCAGTGTTCCCAGTATCATAAAACCCCTCTTTTTCCTTTCTCTTCCTCTTTCCCTCCTTCCTTCCCTTCTTCCCCCCACCCCCACCCCCAACCCCTTACTAAGGATTTAATCCAGAGACTTCTGCAAACTAAGCAAGCATGCTCCCACTAAATTCCATCAACAACCCTTTTGCAAACTGTTTTGAGGCAGGGTCTCCTCAAATAGTCCGTGCTGCTCTTGAACGCATTCTAGTCCAGTCAGGTCTGGAACTTTCGATCCTGCCTCAGCCTTGCAGGTAGCTGGAATTACAGAACTACACCACCAGGTCTAGCTTGGATTTTTTTTTTTTCTTCCCCCAAACTTTCTTGTAGTTAAAATGAGATGAGCCACAAAGCCCTTGGTTCTTCTGACCGTAGTCAGTGCCAGAAGGAAGGGGGCTGTAGGTGAGAACCAGCTGACTCCTTATCACTTGGTAATTCTGGGCTGAGCAGCTCAGATGGACAGAACCAAGCCCAGGTGTTAAGACTCCACTCTTAGGAACTTGCTAGTGTGATGTGACCAATACAATCTAAGTTTCCTAAGTTCGAGTTTCTTTTCTGAGGAACCAGCTCCATGAACCCAGGGAAAGGTGGTTACTTACTAAGGATGCTGAACTTCAACTGCATGTGATATTCTACCCTCAAGAAAAAATGGTTCATGGCTAACCTAGTATGAGTAGCATATCCTAAACATATTTTGTTTTGTTTAACATATGTTGTTTTGTTAAATCCTTTAAATGGAGGTTTCCTGTCTCTTCTGATGAAAAACTGTTCTTCCCACTTCCATAATGGCAGTGATATCACAACTGAGTGGCTCTCACTAGCCATTCTGAGATCCTGGTGACCCTCTGCCCCCTTGGTGACCACAGTGCTTTCTGCCCTGGGGCTTCCATCTGTCTCCGGTGGTAGAGCAAACAGCTGTGGAAATAAAAATAGCCCATCAAAGTGTTCACAGTGGAAGAGGGAGGGGTGTAGTAAAGCACTCCCCATCAAAGGGAGGCCCTGGGACACTGGTGCCTAAGCTGAGAGAGGAAAGCACCCTTCCAGCTGCACCTGCCTGTTGTCAACCTCGGCAGTACCATAGCAACCATCACAGCGTCCACAGTTGACCACATTGCAGAAGGGTGCTGCTCCTCATGTGGAGGAGAAATGGCAGAATGCCACCCTTGCCTTGCTTCCCTAACTGCCAACTCCCGAACTCTTGCTCCTCTGAAGTGCATTGCCTTGCTCCTGTAGTTCAAACACTCCTGTTAAATTCAGCCTCTGCCTTTGGGAGCCTGAACCCTACCTTCAAGAACTTAGCTAGCCTTTAAGATGAATTCTCAGTTCTGAGTCAATGTTTTCCTCCTTCCCAAAGTGTGACCCAGAGAAGATCTCTCACAAATTAAAAAAAAAAAATAAGTCTTACAATTAAAAAAAAGAAACCATGAGTTGTTGTGAGCTATGTGTGTGTATAGATATGCATATTCCTTAATATATACATTGTAACCCATTCAGTCTATATAACGTTACTTGTATATATAAGATTCAGGTCTGGCCACTTGCTTGGCATTGGATAGCCAATTAGAGGGCTTTGTGCTGGAGAAACCTGTTTGTCCTGCTCTTGATAGTCCTAGTTGCCTGTAATTAGTCGTCTGGAGTTGATGCCCCCTGCAGTGTCTCCCTTCCGTGTCATCGTGTCTATTGGACTCATCCATGTTCATCTCTTTTTTAGGCAGCCATTGCAACAGATAGTGACCATTACAGAGAAACACAGCCCATAAACATGTAGAGATTAAGTGACCATTTGGTACCCAACCCTAACTGATATATCTATAACACAAGTGCACCTAAAGCTCAGGGACCATAGCAGAGAGGGAGTGAGAGGATTATAACAGCTGGGGAAACCGGAAGTTTCTGTGAGATTTTTGTTGTTTCGTAGAACTGTCAGAGACACTCTAGACCCATGAAGTCTCATCATATTGACTGCCTAAATTTTTCATTCTTAATGAGCACGTTCACCATATGTCCTGCCAACACCATTAGCAACAGGCAGTGGAAATTGAGACTCAAGCCTTCTGGGATGAAGGCACGAGTGTGGAGTGTGCCTGGATGGAACCATGACTCTAGAGCAGCTCCACATGTCATAGCCAGCTTAGGGGCTGTGCCTTTAGGATTCACAAGTTTGAATTTTAAAAGATGCATCTACTTTTTGAAGCATCCTTTTCTTTACTTAAACACATTTGCTGCTGATTTTCAAGGAGCAAGAGCTGAGAGACTGGGCAAACAGTGATCACTGTAAGAGTTTGGGATCAAGCAATCCAAGCTTGCATGCTAATCTAAGGCACCTGCATTCTGGGGTCTGGGAAGAACTCAGAACACAGAGCTGGAGTCAAGAGAGGCTTTGAAAAGAGGTGCTACACTGTGTTGAAGTTCTGCTGAGGAAAGGCCTTTGGGAGGAGCCTACAGAGAAGGAATCACAGAGACTGTAAAGCAAGAGCTCAGGAGAGGAGTCCCAAGGAAGGACAAGACCTGTAGGGACTGACTTGTAGGCAGGCCAGTGGTCCTCAGCAGCCCACACTGAGAGTGTGGAGAGCAGCTTTCTACAGGAGGGGGCTGTGGACATCCTACAGGACTTGAAGTTGGGTCTTCTTTACTTTTCAGATTCACAGGTGCTAGTGAATATGTTTTAGGGCCACACGTGCTCGGATAAAATGTATCTTTTACAGAATGGATGTTTTCCTTAGTGATGTTCTCCTGTTGGTCTCTAAGCAGCACTTCATTCCCAGCCCGATTTTTTTTTTTTTTGATGTGCTTAGATGGCACTACTTTGCATGAAGGTACACTGCACATGTTAAACACTCTGGATTTTCTGAGTCACAGTTGGCATATCAGCTAACCCTCACACTGAACCAAACCCAGAGGAGGTGGGGAGGTAGAGCACCCCGGATCTCCCCCATTGCCTTCCTATAACCCATCCCATGTGGGCCAGAGGAAACCCCTTGTTCTGAGGCCACTTTGGTCTTTCTTTGAAACCTTGAACAAAAATAAACATCAGAATCCTCTTCTATCACTCTGACAAGTCAAATGTATGTCATTTTTTGACTAACCTTGAAAGCAGCAGCAGGTGTAGAGACTTCTTATTTGCATCTTGGCTCACAAAATCAAACCCAAGGCTAAATCTTACCTCTCCACTCTGACCATCCCACTCCCCCCACCCCCAGCCCCACAAGGACCACAGTGTTCTTGGAAGTTGTTATTTGTGATACATTGCCTAAATTTAGCATGCAGGAAGAATTAGTGGCATATGGGTACTTTCAGAAAATGCCTTTTCAGTTCACAATCTAGACTTAAAACATGTATTATGTAGTCTCACTGTGATTTATCTTCAGCTGTAATCTTCTTTAGTAATTCCATTGACATTGACATTTTTACTGTACCAGAAATTTTAAAAGGAAGTGACCACGAACCTCATAAGAATCTAGACCTTACCTATTTTTTTATTTTCTGTAACAAATTCCAACTCCTAGTCAAATGACGCTTAGACTGTTTCTAGATTATTATTCTTGCGGATGTAACCTTGATTTATACTTTTGCCATTAATACAATATAGTTTTTTCAATTTTTATGGACTGTATGTAAATTCTTAGATTGAAGAAAGACATCAATCCAGACTCATGGACCAGGCGCTGAACTTAGCTTGCACACACATGATAGAGATGCCAGTCTCCAGCAACTCTGGAATAGACACTCTTGCCAAGAGGGTCTTTATGAAGGAGCCTAACATGGTCTTATCTGGAATGTGCATCTCAAGGAAGTTCAAGTCAACAGTTGTCATCTCTTGGGTCTGTGATCTCTAAGAACTTAGTTTTTTGAAGTTTACTTCCTTTAGGTTTATATGAGGTACAGAAATACTAGGGTCTACAGGAACAGAGATGAGTATGGTTGTCTCTAGGGGTAATGAACAGGGAAGGAAAGAAGTTAGTGTGTAATGGGTACAGAATCTAATTTGGGAAGAAGAGTAAGTTCCAGATATGGATGATGGTGATGACTTACAACCATGGAAGTGTTCACTTAGGAAAGGTCAGTATGGTACCTGATAGAGTGGCTGTCTTTATAGTCATGGGTATTTAAAAGATGAGATGGGGACTCAGACGTTCAAAACCAGCCTGGGTAACATAGAGAGTCTTCACTTCAAACAAACAAATCAAACCTGGTGGCGCAGGCCTGTAACTATAGCAACTAAGGAGGCTGAGGCAGAGGATACAAGTTCAAGGCCAATCTTGGCAACTTAGTAGGACCATGTCTCAAAATAGAAAATGAAAGGAAGGCTAGGAATAATGATGTGGTAGTGGGACATCTGTCTAGGTTGTGCACAGCCTTGGCTCAGTCTCCAGTTCTGCCAAAAAAATAAAAATAAAAACAAATTTAAGATAGTAGGATTACATTATGTATATTTTCTTTAACATAATAGAAGTGAGTACTAGTGGTAAGTATGGGTGTTGGGTTGTTTCCAGGTTCTTGGCTTCTGATCCAGAGAACTGAAGGTGAGTGTGGTACAGATTTGCCAAAGTAGCAAGGAAATCATTCAGAGCAAAATAGCAGAAAAGATCAAAATTCACTGCAAGAGGGCCACATGGGTAAAGAAAAATATTCTAGGCCCCATTTGTTGTTCAGAGCTTCCTTTGATGGGCTCAAGAGGAGTAGCACGTCGGTTACCGATGGATGTTGTTTGAGTTGTTCTCGGTTTTGAGAGATAGATTATCTCATTATTTCTCTACTGTGTATGTTCCTGCAATGCATGTGATTTTAATTATATGCACACCCAATTATGCATAGACAATGGATAGTCAGTAGGGGATTTTCCCAGAATGATTACTTGAGCATAACACAGTTTTGCTTTGCTGTGAATGTACCCCAAGCCAGTTCAAACTGGAACAGTTTGTCTATTCTTCATATTAGATACATTGGGGTTACACTTGAATAGAAACTGTCTAAATTTGATTGTATTAGAAATAAAGAAATTTATCTTTTTTTTTTTTTTTTTGAGAGGGGTTGCCCATGTAGCCCAGTGCAGGCAGGGATCTAATGTTGCTAGGTGCTTTGTTCAGAGAGGGTTGTGTGTGCATAGTACATACAGGAAAAGGATCTAGGCTGCATAGTGCATTACTAGAGAGTAGGAGTGTGTATAACCCAAACCATGTTGGGTCCCAGGTTACTAACCGATTTCTTTGCCTGCCTCAGTGTTGTGAGTTATCTTCACCAATAAAACATGCTTTTACTTTGTGATTTGGGAGTTTTGATTGTTTTTGTTTTGAGACAGGGTCACATGTAGATCAGGCCAGCCTCATACTGGCTATATAGCTGAAAATGGATTGAACTCTGATTCTTCTCCTCCTGCCTCCCAAGTACTGAGATCAAAAGCATGTGCCACAGTACCCAGCTGACTGTGAGTTTTGTAGCAGTGCATAAAGTCATGGTCTAGGTTTTGATCAAATGAGGGCAGTCCAAATTGTAATTTTGCTTTTAATTTAATATTTGTCTTTCTGGGAGTGGAGAATCGGTAGTTGGAGACTGGCTCTTGGTAGTTTCAGGCTTAGTTTGTCCTTGTGTCATTAGGACTTGCATATTTAGAACTGGAAAGACCTGTTTAGCAGGCCTGCTAGAAATCTGAATGGGCTTGTTTGTCAAAGAAGAGATGCATGTTTGTAGGAAAACGCCCCTTGGTTCACCCATCCTGTCTGAGGTGCTCGGTTCTAAGAGTGACATCTTTTCTGGCAGTTTAAATAACATAGCCATCGTGTGGATTTCTATTCCCTTCCAGAATTTATACTCTTCCTTTGATTTTAGTATTTCTACAAGGATGCAGTTGAGTTTCTTTTTTTAAAGATCTGTGGTATTTGTTCATATTTTACCACAGGCACTGTACAGTGTGCAATGATTGAATCAGAACAATGTATGTAACCTTCATCCTCTGTGCTGTTGCCAACCTTGTGTCCTGGAATAGTTGTCTCTGACATCCTCCTCCTTCCATCACTAATCTCCACATCCCTCCCTCCCTGAACCTGCCCAGGTTCTAATATCTACTAGGCCACCTGTATGAGAAGAACAGCTTTAGCTTCTACATGTAAGGAAGATTGTACAGATGGGCTGTAATGCCCCCAGGGTCCACCCATGTTGCTGTAGAGTTCTGTTCATACATGCTTTACCCTTGCTTCTTATGAGAAAGTTTGGTTGTGCACAGCTGGATCTTGTGCACAGCAGGTCACCTGGATTCTCAGAAGACTCTTACTACGTCTAGGGGTGGGGGTAGGTTTAGAAATTGCACTTGAAACAAGCAAGAGTTTGGCCTCTTTCCTGGTTTTGTGATCACAAGCTTGGCTCTGCTTTTCAGGTATGTGCATACCGTTTGAAGTGTAATATTTAGTTTCAGTCCAAAGAAAGACAAAACCCTACCTTTTAGTGGTTATTATACTTGCTGAAACAGAAAACTGAAAAATGGTGGAACTTTTGAGAATATGACAGTTCTGGTTTGTTCAGATCAAGCCTTTGGTAAGCTTTCTGAACTTTCTTCTTCCCCAGAGATATGTAATTTTTTTCTAACTTTCTTCTTGACCCAGTATTGTCTATTGACGTAATTTCAAAACCTAAACACAAGAATTTCAGCAGGAAGCTTTTTAGGGCAGGCCAGTCCCTTGTAACTCCTTTATTCTGTCTTATGTTTTCTAGCTTTGGCACCATGTGCTTCTTGGAATGGTGACTGTTGCATGTCAGTCCCTCACTCTGGGCACAGAGTGTTTACACATCTTCTTGTTTCTTGACTCTGGTGCCAAGCTCATCTGTATTGCTGCTGTTTCTTGGTTATGTTGGCCCCTCAGGAGGCCACAGAGGACAAAGAAGTGCCCCGTAGGAACTGTGACTTTTAAAGCACTAGTAGATCATTGACTGACCCAGTCAGTTTTCCTGCTTTTGTGCAACACAAAACTGTTCTGCGGTTTGAAAAGTTGTGACTTGATATTTAATAACTCCATAAGTACTAACTGGCTTCTCATTGGCCTGCTGTTCTGAGACACCATAGAGAGTACTCGTTTTTATTCTTATTTATTTTGTAAGAATTTTATATCAAGGAAGAAGAAAAACAATTTTATTTTTATATGTTTCAAAATACAGAGATCAGGAGGCAAAAATATATAGCAAATGCTATATATACTGCTGGAAACATTGTTCTTATTTTTACTACTTGTAAAGTTTCAGTTTTTAGATTTTTCTAAGTTCTTTATTTTAACCTCCTTTCTTGGTATCCTTTACACAATGTAACTAAGCACATCACCCCCAGTCTTTCATCCATCACTCTGTAAAGTTCACCATAGAACAATCCTCTGTATAGTTCATAGATAGGAAATGTCCATTCCACTCATTAGAACAGGGTGATTTAAGTCAGCCCAGCTTTCTGGTGGTACAGGGATCTCAGTGCTGCTTTCTGAATTAGTAACTAACTGTTAGAAGCTGTGCACATGTGCAGGCATCGGATGTCTTTTTTAGGTAGCTGGAGTTCTGCCTTCTGTAGCCTCAAAGATATCTGTGCTTTGTTAATGACTAAGTCACGATAAATAGATGCTTTTGGGGGCGAGCAGCTAAGCCTTTTTGACAGTTTTGACTCCTTCAATAACTTGATTTGCATACTTCTTATTGTAGGTCATAGTGAAGTGGTTTGTGTTCTGTTTAAGTGTCACTAGAGCATATGTAGACACCATGCCCTTTGCATGGCCTAAAAAAACCAGCTGTCTTCCTTTCCCAGTGGTACTTAACAGCACACATGCATGCACTCGCGTGCACACACACACACACACACACACACACACACACACAGACACTTCTCAAGCTGTGACCTTTATGGAGTTGATTAGCACCTATCTGTAGCACTTGGACTTTGAGTGAGTACCAACCATGAGCCAGGCATCATTCCAGGAAGTTAAGTGTTCTTGTGGTTATATAATCTTTGATGGCACATTGTCTTGTCATTTTCTCTGTTTTTATTTAACAGCCCAGGGTACCCAAATGTAACTGAGAGGTACACATTGATTTTTACAAGTTGCAGGAGAAGGAAGCTGAAGGTGCCACATGCCCCTTTCCACTATGAAGGCAAGGGGCCTAAAATGGCCACAATTTACTTCCTTATCCTTTTGGTTCACAGAGAGAATACCTTCCACCTGTTTCCTATGGCTGGTAGAGCCTCCTGCACACTGGGCAGGTTCTACTCTGTGGGCCCAAGCTTCGTTGCTTCTGCGAATCAGGTAGCACACAAGTAAATGTGGCCCTGCCTGGCATAGCCTAAAGGAAACACAGTGATTCCCACTTTCTCTGCTAACAAGTGGTCAAGGCATATGCTCACAGTAGGCAAAATGCTATGTGGCCTAACCTGTCCATTCTCTGTATTCTCTCTTTTGATCTATCTTCCCAGTATATAGACTGGGCTGACTTTCGATTCTGCTAGCAACTATCCATCAACACGAAGGGGAAGTCAGCATTTCTGTGCTGTCCTAGAGGAGTCCACTTAGCCTTTTGCCTGATGGGAGTTGCCAGGCTGAGATGGCAGTAGCATACTGAGAGTCCTGTCTCTCTGGAAGTATGGCTTGCCATGAGGATGGAAGAAGTATGTGGGAGGAGGGATTTCACAAGCTCTTGAGCCTGAGCAACTAACTACCAGTTCTCACTCAGGAGCCAAAGAAAAGAAGGAGGCACTCCGGTGGCAGCTGGAGGAAGCAGCAGGTGTGTGTATTAGATAACGGACATGTGGAACTCAGTGGAAGAGAGAAGGGACATGACAGTTTTGGCAGAAGTGCTTTCTTTTCTAGTGTCTTACCCTGCAATATACTTATACTGCAATATGCCACCAGGTTTGGAAGAGCTTTAAATGTTTAAAATAACTGGCCAGTGTTCCCAGCATAGCACAGCCCTTGGGGCCCAGGAAACATAAAGACAGGGGGAGAATGGAACAGGTGGGACTGGCAAGTTCAAGCCATACAAGGGAGACCCCATGGCTTCCCTTCCCTTTCCTCTGGCAGATCTTACACCTTGACAAAGTCCGTTTGCTCTTGGGTGAAATGATCCTATTGGGATAAACAGAGGTAAAATTAATCTTCTCCAAGACTCAGAAGACTGTACTGAAAGATGCAGTAACTGCTATGTGTATAATGATTTTCTTTCAAATTATGATTAAATAACTTTTTTCAAAGCTTGAAAAGATACATAGAAATGAGGGGAAATTGATTTTTATTTTTGAGGGTTTTTCCCCATGAAACCCCCCTCCCACCATAATAGCAGATGGGAAGGGATGGGATTGTACCATTCTGATGTTTATTTGCTGACAACAGATCAGTTTCAGCAGATTACGAGGATTAAGGGGATTAAGAGGTAGTTAGAGGCTCAGAAAGCTGAAGAAATAGGCTCCATGCTGAAGTCCCAGGACCAGCTCACCATTCTCATTATATAGCAGTCTGGTGTGTTCTGCCTCCTCCTGTACCAGCAAAGCATGAGTTCCCAGTCTCTGACCTACTAGGTCACATTTTCTGTAAGCTTACTGGAAATCGAAGGCCTAGTCCTGAACCTGCACCCAAGAATCAGGGTGGGTAGGCATGATGCCAGTATTGTAGCTGTCCAGTTGTAGCTCCAGTGACCATCAGAGTAACTAGATCAACAGTAAAACTTACAGAAAGACAACAAGTACATCTAAAAATCAAAAGCAGGTGGCTTTGTCATTTCCTTTCCCAGGGGACCTGGCTATATCTGCATTATTATTGGTCATCAAGCTGGCCTCTCAAACTAGTTAGTTCTTCTCTCAGACTGTCCAAGATGTGTTGACAAGATTCTGTGACAGTTGGCAAATCCAGGAGATTTATGAGTGATTCATCTGTCCTTTACCATACTCGGCTGCAAGACTATTGAAATCTCTGTGCCCTTTGTTGACTGACATTGAGGATTTCAGAACTACGATGTCGATCTTTCCTGTACAGAAGAAACCAGCTTTGTTTCTTTTTACAAAATTTAAGTTTGGCATATTTTGAATCATTACCTTGCGTTAAGATTTTTCCCTCAAGTTAGAGAGGAATAAAGAAATACATTAGTTAATCACTAAAAATTTTACTGTTGTTCTGCAAAGCAAGCAACATTGTTTTTAGGTTTCAGCAGCCTTGTAGTGGAATTGTAATTCTTGTAATACTAAGATGACATAAAAAGCTAGGGTATGACTTCTCTGTCTCAAGCCTTTTTGCAGGTGTTGGCCAGCACTGTCTCTGTTTGGGATAGTCAGGATCCAAAAGAAACACAGAGAGCGGGTAAAGCAAGTGCTAAGATGATGCTTGGGAACCTTGACACTGACGTGCACAACTCTTGTTTCTTCTTCGTTGTTGTTTGATTATTTCTTCTCCCTCCTCCTCTTCCTCTTCTTCCTCCTCCTCCTCCTCCTCCTCCTCCTCCTCTTCTTCTAATTTTTTTTGGATCCCTCAAATTTTATTTAAATTTGTTATATATCCTGCTTGCAAACCAAAGCATGAAGATTGACATGCCCATGGAAAAAAATCAGGAAACCAAGTTAAAGAGCTTTTCCTCAGTTCCTAGGCAACAAAAGACGAGTTTAAAAAAAAAAATACCAAACTTCTCCTTTTTCTTGTTTTTTTGACCTGAGTAAATGGTTCCTTTTAATACTTTACTGTATATGATCTTCTTTAGTTTTATTTATGTATTTTTTTAATCTTTCTACAGGGAGTTAAATACCTGTGTATTCCAGCAGCAGACTCACCGTCTCAAAACCTGTAAGTTTTTTTTTTCTGTATTTTTTTGAGAAATTAAAAGCAAGTGTAGTGTGTGCTCCAGCAGTTCTTGAGCCAAATGAAAAGCAAATACAGGGATCTGAAGGCAAATAAGTAAGCACTGTAAGAGTCTGGGGAGTTGTTAGTGTCCCTGCATATCTGCTCTCCTGAGGAGGGGAGCGGGAAGTCTACAGAAATCAAACTGGGAAGCCAATGACAAACTATAGCTGGAGGCACCTTGTAACTTCCCAGTCCTACTGTGACTCACGGAGGCTGGGAGGTCCACAGGAAGGGTCTTTTAAGTCAAGGGAGAAGGTTCAGTCAGTAAAGTGCCTTTTCTGCAATCCCTTGGACCAGAGTTTAGGATCCAAGCATCCATCTAGCACAGACACATCTTCAACCCCAGTGGTAGAGACCTAGAGATAAATTGATCCTCAGAGTACATTGTTCAGCTAGTCTAGCCAAATTAATGAGTTCCAGATTCAGGGAGAGACTGCCTCAAAAACTGAGGTGAGAAATGATGGAGAACACAGTGTACAGCAACTTCTCACCTCCACACACATGGACTCTAGTGTTGCAAGCTTGAGGACCTGAGTTCAGATTTCCAGAGCCTACAAAAATGGGAGGTATTGGAGGATCTCTGGAAGATGTTGGAGGATCTCCGGAAATTCATAGGAGAACTTTCCTGATCTGAATGGTGTAATCCCAGACCATTGAGAGACTGTCTTAATCAAAAAGTGGGAGTACTTGAAAGACCATGTATACATGAATGTGTGGGCATCTGTGTCATGCTGTATACACTTGGAGGTCAAAGGACAACTTACAGGAGTCAGTTTTCTTCTTCACTTAGGGTTCCAAGGATCTGATTCAGGTTCAGGCTTGTGTAGAAAGCACCTTTATCCACCAGCATGTCTCCCAGGGTCGTCTTAGTCATTTTAACAAGTTAAGAAGAATTCAGAATTGCAGCTCACCTTAATGGCAGCATCTGCAATGAGCAATGGTGCAGCCTTGATAGGATGGGATGGAGCCTTGGAGACCCAGTTATAACTGCAACAAGCCCCCTTGGTCTCAATTAGGCCCAGCATAGATAGGTGATAGTTTCCCCAGGCCTGTACTTGACCCTTGCAGGCTAAGATGCTAGTAGCACTATCACTCTGTGAATCCTACACTTCATGAAGCCTCTGATTTTCTGGCTGCCTTAGCCTGGATACTGGGGATCAGCAAAACAGCCCTCTGCATCCATGTGTTAATGTTTCATCAGAGACACTCCAGATTGGTACTTTTGAGTCTGGAAGACCACAGGGTTCATCCCCCACGGTGTACAAGTGCCAGAGTGCCAGTGCATACAAATTTTGTATGTCAGTGAGGCAGACTACATACTTGCTTTCTGTCTCAACTGACCAGCTTCTCTAAAAGATGCTGGAATGTTGGCCATCCTTAAGTCTTCAGTGCCAGAGAGCAGAGAGGTCATGGATTACGCTGTGACTTTATAGACCTACCTATTTCAGGACAGGTGGTATAGGTCAGTGGGTAGCTGGACAAGGGACAGAGGGTCTAGAGTTAGACCAGGAAAGGACTGAGAAAGTGGGAAGTTAATACAGACATTTTCTCCCCAGGCCAGGTTCTGTCTCTACCCCAACTCTTGGTCTTTCACAGAGAGTTGAGACTTTAAGACTGAAAAAGGGACAGGGGAAACTAGGAAAACAAAGTAGTAGTCTCATCTGGAAGGAGAAACAGCAACATTGGAGAACTTCCTTGGTTACTAGTCGTGTCAAGAAACAGAAGTGGTTGGAAGGGCATGGTCCCTGCGGAAGGAAGTGAGGCGCTGCCTTTCTCCGAAGACCACAGCAATCTTCTACCCTTGTTTTGGTGACTATTTTTGGAATGATTGCTTTGCTCTCATCTACAACCAAGATTCGACCATACTGTCGAATGTGTCAATACCTGACTGTCAGGAATTAAGCTGGAACTTATCCTGGGTATGTGCTGTCAGGACACGTGGCCTCTGGTCTTTGAGCTACTATTAAGACTTTTCGAGGAACTGAGTTCTGCCTTCATCATCCATAGCAGTAATCTCATATAAGTACTGACAGTCCTGCACTATGGCGGGTGAGCAGGACAACCAAGTATCAGAAAATCCCAGAGTTCAAGCTAGTCTCACTATGTGAGGTCGTTTTAACTAGTTACATTCAATTCTCATCTGAAAATGCCCATCTTTAGGATTTAGAATGGCACAGTCAGATCTATATGAGCATATTTCTGTGAACTCTAGGCACTTTCCAAAGTATGAATCTATTTCTACTATAGTGGGTATCTTCAGAGTTATAGGAACGATAAATTGAGATAAGTTTTGGTGACAGCTTAAGTTTTATTTACCTGTTGCCAGAGAAGATGGCTGGGTGTCTTCATCTCTTTCTGTTACTATAATAGAATATCTGAGACTGGGTGACTAATACAAAAAGGAAATAAGTTTGATCCCACAGTTGAGCAGGCCTGAAGTCCAAGATTAGGCTGCCACATGTGTTGAGAGACTTGTTACTACTTCATAATACTGCCGTGGAAAGGCAAGAAGGATGAGTGTGTGTGGAGGTGGAAGGGAAGCCAAGTGCTTGAGCTGGCCATGGAGACACTACCTCCATGACCCAGGCACTTCATACCAGGCCCTATTTCCCAATACTGACTGATTTAGGAGTTAAGGTCCCAATAAACAAATTGAGGGAAGGGCCACTCAGATTATAACAGTGAGTGTGATTCCACAATTGAGTCAAATGCTTGCTCTTTCAATGATGTGACTTACTTAGGGTCTCTTGTGTTCACTACTCACAACATACTAGGAGTTCTCAGTGAATGGTCACCTTCTGTATCAACCAATATGGGTGGTTGGGAGATCAGGGTTCTGTTTTGTTTAAATGTATTTAGATCTAAATACATTTTAAATTCTTTATTTAATTTTACATGTATGAGTATTTTGCCTGTTTGTATGTCTGTGTACCATGAACATGCAAGCCCACAGAGGATAGAAGATGGCCTTGAATCCTCTGGAACTCAAGTTACAGACAATCGTTAGCTGCTATGTGTACACCAGGAACTGAACCTAGGCCCCCTAGAAGATCAGCCAGTGCTCCAGATGCTGAGACTAAACCATCATTCCAACCCCAAGATAATTCTTAGTGCTAGGGTAACTAAAGCAAGAGAAAACTTCAGTAGTTTATAAAACTTGCTCTCAGTAACCCCGATGCTTATCAACAGGCAATCTCTCATCTGACCACACTGAGTTCCTGATGCCCCTGGTTCCCTCTCTTCAGTGACTAACCAGCTCCTGGAAATCTGTACTGCTTACTGTTTTAAACATAGATAGTAACTTTTAAGACGATTTCTAAGTTTGGGTGAAATGTTTATTTCATAAATCTTAGACTGGGGACATAACTCAGTGATAGAATGCTTATTGCCACGTGGCAAGATAAACATTAAATATTTCCTTTTCTACAAAGCCCTGAACCTGTAGGTATTTAGGCTAATTATGCTTAGTAAGAGGTGTGTGACCTTTGACACTTCAGTCACCTGATAGGCAGTTGCTCTGAACTGCAGAAAAGTTGGTTTTCTGTCTTGGCCTTAATCCTAGAGAATCTTCCCCCATCTGACCTTTGACCTTCCATGAACTTGAAATGCAGAAAGCTGGCTTGAGATAACAGGAGCACAGAATTTTAGCTCAGTTCCCCCAGCCACCTAGCCTGCCCAAGTCAGGAAATAGAAAAGTTCAAGTTCTCAGTCTCCCAATAACCTCACAGCCCTAGTGTGGTGTGTTTTGCATGATGTTGTCTGTCGTAACAAGAGATATGCTGGAGTGGGTGTTAAGTGTGTCAGGTGGCCAGTGCTGGAGCTTAGTACATGAAACCTGTTTGAGTTTGTTTTCTCTATGGGTTTTCTAGAGCAAGTCACTTTAATCTTTGCAGTTAATAACCTGGCAGTCTTCATCGGAAATGATGTGTGGAATTCGTTATTTTGTTAATTCTGTAATAGTTGTAAAATAAGATTGTGTTTTCTCTCTATTCAAGTAAGGAATGCTAATGTGTTTTGAAGGTAGATGTTTAGATATGTATTCACTTGAATTTGCTTATTTTGTTTTTATTACAGAGTAAGTTGGTGTTTGTAGCCAAGCAGCACTTAGTGGATTATTTCTTTTTCTGTTCTCTGTCAATTCTGTGGGAGCTCACTCAGGCTCTGGGGTCATAGGATTGCATTGTAATGGTAGTCTCTGTGGTGCTCTGTGGTTTCAGAGGCAAGCAGGTCTCTGTTTTTGGAGGTCTTGTGGAGAGACAAGTGTCAGTACGCTGAGCTCTGTATGGGTATCAGGAGCGTCCTGGTCTTAGGACCACCACGTTGTTTGCCAGTGTTGTCTTAGGAGAACTGATATTGTCTGTCTTCCACTTTCCTTTGATTTGTCTTTTTTCTACTTCTTTTATTTATGAGCAGTTTTTCAAGATCAGAGATAGATGAGCCTTGTCACCACTGTAGCTGTGCATCCAGATGGTTCTTGAGGTCTTTGCATCCCTCAGTGATGCTCTCCTAGTAGGGGGTAAATGAGAACTCTGGAATAGGTGTTTGCTACACAACAGCAATCATTCCATCTAAGCAAGACCCCTCTGACCTCAGACTGTTCTTGTTACTATTGAGTTAAATCATTCTTTTGTGAAATGTTGCCATGTTAAAGGAGTTTTATTTTCTTGTTTTTTAAGCTATCTTTTTAAATGAATGTATCTAGCACAATGAAAAGTATGGTAACACAAGAACATCCTCCAGGTCTTTTCTAATGGTGACAGTTGCTGAGGCATAAAGTTAGGGAGTCACTGTTACATGTGTAAATTGTAGATGTTTGGTGTTAGGGGTTTGCTTTCAGAGATCTAGCTGTGAGATGGGCAGGGGAGCCTGGGGTGTTTGGACCAATTCAGCCCTAAGAAGAATCTCCCAACAAAGAGTGCTCTACCCATTTGCTTTGAAAAGGACCATTGGTGCGCTTGGATTTAGTTGGAGAGGAAAAACATCTTGTATTTCTGTGCCATTTCCTATCAGCACAACCTCATCTGATACCACTGGCTTTGAAGTAAGACCCACCACCATTTCAGGTGGCCAAGTCATTGGGTTCCTACTGCAGTAAGCAAAGCCCCAAACCTAAGGCCTCTGTCACATCACACTAGGGATTAGAGCGTCTAAGACCATGAGTGTTAGAGCAAGAAGTCTGCACAAAAGAGTGTCATGTAGTATGACTTTACTCTCCATCCAGCATTCTTTACTGAACTCTCAGAAGATCAGCAAGATTCATGTGGTCACTCTCAGCCTCTTATATGGAGAATGAGTAGTTGAGGTACTAGTTAGTCACTGAAAAGCAAGAAGGTGATTTGCAACTACTGGGCTCCCTGCTTAAGCCACTTAAAAAACATCTCTCCACCAGAGCTGCCCACCACCACTGAGGTGATCTTTTAGAGCCACTGGCAGTAGCTCAGATGATCACATCTATGCGTTGTTGAGTTAGTATGCTATACTTGTGGGCATGCTTCCTACTGCATACAGGCCTTCATACATGTCTTTGTGTGGAAGTAAGGTAACTGCCAACCAGAAGAAGAAGAACAAGAGGGAACTGGTGTTCATGTAAACAGCATGTGGTGGGATGTGGCTGCAGATCTGTGCTTCTGCTTCAGACTAGAGTTGAAAATAAAAGAACCCAGACTGTGGGTATTTCCCACTGTGGAGGAGGGAGTTTAGTGACCAGAGCTTGGACTTATGTCATTTTTTTCCCTGGAAATAACCCACACGCACCTCTCTCTGCAACACCCAGTTTTAAACCAGAGCAGCACTGGGCCAGCCCACCTCCTGGGCTTTCTTGTAAAAGGCATTTCTAGGAATGTCTGCCTGGCTTGGCCTGGTGCCTGATTTTTGTGTCTGAGTCAAGTCTCATGGTAGAGTTCTACAGGTCCTCCTGAGGCATCACTGTGTCTTAGACTGAGACAGCTGCCTGCCCTGGGGCTCTACAGTCCTTGGCCCCAGCACAGTGGTGGCCAGAAACAGCATCCTGTCTGTCATTGTTGATCTAGCCTCTATCTCATACAGACATGCAAACCAAAGGATGCAAAGGCTATCCTTCTACACGCTATTGTGGGCTCAGTACAGGTTTGGGTGTTGCTCAACCCAGATGCAGCAAAGCCAGCTCTTGATCCGGCTTCTGCCTCTTAGTCTATAGGAAGCTTGATTTCATAGTGTGTGAGTTTAGGACATGTAGGTCTGAAAAACAGATATAAGAAGTTGCTCCCAGGGAGGCCTCAGTGGAGGAATTGGCTTGACTTCTCAGCAAGATCTTAATGAGCCTGTAGAACCAGTAACTTCCTGAAGACTCCTGAAGAGTCCTGTGTGCACTCAGAGGAGCTCAGCTGGCTTTTGCACCACTGTGCTCATTGCAAAATGCTCTAAGGCAGTCTGTGGCTTCTTCCTTCACCTGGATGGCTCTCATTCACTGCTTTCTGGTTTTGCTTTTGTGGCTCTGGTGTTCTTTTCCTTGTCCGTGCTTATTTCCCAACCAGAAGGAAACCTACTAAAGGTAGAACCTGCAGTGGGAAAGGGACCCCAGCACACCCTTGACAACCACATTGTGGACAGACTTATGGATAAAGGAATATGCCATCTGGCCATCCCCTGGTGTTCAACTGGTCCTGAATCCAGCCTCTGTCTCCTGCAAGGAGGATGGACACCACTATATAAGCCATGAGGGAAATCAGAGCCTAATGTCTCAGGTCTATTATTGTAAAAACAACAACAACACACCGTGACCAACAGCAACTTAGGGAGGGAAGACTTTATGTCATCTTAGAGCTTGCAGTCCATCATTCTGCAAAGTCAGGGCATGAGATCATGCAGAGGTCATGGAGGGATTCTGCTTACTGGCTTGTTCTTCATGGCTTGCTCAGCCTGCTTTTGACTAACACACAGGGCTTCTGCTCAGGAGTGTCACTGCCCTCAGGGAGCTGGATCCTCCCACATCGATCATTAATTAAGAAAATGCACTACAGGTTTACCCACAGGCCAATCTGGTGAGGACATTTTCTCAATTGAGGTTCCCTCTTCCAAACATGACTCTGGCCTATATCAGGTTAGTGTAAAACCAGCCATCACAGGACACTTTGTACCTAGGTGAGGTGGCCTGGGCCTTTAGTCCCTCAGTTAGGTGCTGGTTTGAGGAAGAGGGCATTGCCTGTAAGTAGACTCTCTTTGATGGTGTCTCAGGGAGAGAGGTTGTCGAGAAGCCTGCAAGTGGTTCTCCCAGGGCTGCCAGCAAAGCTCTGGAGTCCTGTGGGAACCTGGCTTCCCATACTGCAACACTTTATCCTGGAGTTCTGTGCTTCTACAATAGCTCTTAGACTTCTGTAGCTGTCTGCCGGAGGCTGGAGACTAGAGACTAGATGTAGCACTTTCCTTTCCTCAGAAAAGGGAGAGCTTTGCAGAACTCCTCTCCCAGAGCCTTCTTTCCTTCTCTGTGGCCACAGCTAGCAGAAGCAGAATATTTTCAGAGCCTGAGAACTTTGCTGCCTAAAACTGAATCAGTGTCCAGGATAGCTACAGTGCTGGAGCTGGGTCAGAGGCATCCTGGCCAACTGCAGGTGGCTGGTTCGGCTTGTAGCATGAGGAGCTGTGCTCTCTGCTGCAACAAACACATGCAACCATGTCATGCTCTCATCAGCTGTTAGTCTGCTCCTGCACTCGCCCCTCCCACCTCTTCATGCCCCTGGCTCTGGGGTACAAGTGCTGCCAGGTGCAGGGTTTTAGCAAGGACATGGTCTTGCCTGCCATTGACCATTTGGGAACACTTCAGTTCTCTGAGTCCTGTGTTTACATCTAAGAGTCTTTTTTCCTAGAAAAAAAAAAAATCACCAGAAACTGGTGTGGTGTGCTGTGCTGTGCTGTGCTGTGCCGTGCCATGCCGTGCTGTGCTATCTAGAGATGTCTGTAGCAGTCGGGTGTCCTTAGGTACACTTGGACTCTCCACTTGCAGTGACACTTGTTGGCAGGCATGGATGTGTGTGTTGTATATGCATTCATCAATGAAAACACTTCCTACCTCTTGCCAGCATAACCCCACTGAGCTTCCATTCTGACTCATTTGTGCTATCATTCTTCAGGGAGAATTATCCCCCCACACACACACACACACATACACACTTGTCTCTCAGCCAATCATAAGCCCTGGCAAATGGCTGGTATTCAGTGTTTGTAGATAAGTGAATTGGGCACATAGGCAGCTTTGGAGGTTTCAGTGGTTTGGAAACCATCTGAAGGTAGAATCTACCTGGTAAAAGGCTCTATGCCTTTACCTCAAACCTTCACTTGCTATATGCTACAGTGCAGATCTCTGCTCATATGGTGCAAGGCACACACATCACCTGGGAACTTGACGGTGGCTCTCCTGAATAGTTGTGAGCTGAACAAGTACCCAGAAAAGAAGTGACCCAAAGGGATAAGGGTCAGAAGAAAGAACTTTGACATTCACCATCATTGCAAACTGTAGTTTGCAAAGCATACCGATACTGTGTCACGGTAGCCATCATCCTTGCTTTCTAAGCCATGCTTCCAGTGCCACACAGAGTGGCAGAACAGGGTTGAAACTAGAAGTTCCTTTCCCCACAGCTCCAGTGCATATAGCACTTGAGTGATGAGACTGACCAGCAGCTCTTGAGAGATCATTATGGGTTGTGCATCTAAGGTTTTCATGGGGTCAGAAGTAAGCTGGCTTCTAGGATTTAGACATCTACACAATAGGGATATCTTCCTCATCTGAGCCACTGTGGCTGTATAGTTCACAGCTGGTGTGACAGGCAGAGTGAACATAGGAGGCCAAGCAAGAACTGGAGTTCTTGTGCCAGTCAGCAGCAGCCATGTGATTCAGGGATGGCTTGAAGATAAAACTCTCAGCCTGCCTGTGCATGTACAGCTGAGGCAGCACCAGCCCCTGTCCTGGCTCTAGATGGGCAGACCCTAAGACATCTTAGGAAATCACAGCAATTGTCTCCTTTCAAAAGACGTTAAATAGTAAATGTTACTTGTTACTTTTTTTTCTGCATAGGACAAGACATTTCAAAGAAAGTATTAAATTCATTCACGAGTGCCGACTGCAGGGTGAGGGCTGTCTCGTACATTGGTATGTATGACTCTTGCTTAATACAGTGTCATAAGTTGATGTCTTTCTGTCTTAGTTGCTTTTCCAATGTTGTGATAAAATGCCGTGACCAACACAACGTATAAAACGAAGCATTTAATTGGGGGCCCAGTGTTCCAGAGAGTTAGAGTTTATAACTGTCACGAGGAGCAGCATGGCCACAGGTGTGCAGGCGTGCAGGCGTGCAGGCGGTGTGCGGATGTGCAGGCGTGCAGGCGTGGTGCTGGAGCAGTATTTCACATGCATGCTGTACATCTGCCCCACTCTCCAGTAGTCCCTGTCTTTTTCTGGAAGAAAACTGACTGGCTTTGCTTTTGTTTTTGCTTCAGTCACTGCTAGGTTTTCTAGAGGTTGTTGTCAAGGTTAGTGGCACAAAAGACTGTCATTTCTAGCATGGCATTTCATTAGAACAGCCTTTCACATGTCAGCTGGTCTTGGTAAGCTCATATCGGGCCCCAGGGTGGTCACCCCAAAGCCCTGCTTCCTCCTACCCACTCCAGCAGCAACTGTGGGCACTGAGAGATATATTTCTCTAATATCAAGCTAATTCCTTTCCATTTGCCAGTTGGGGCTTTTGTTGGATGTGTTTCGCTCTAGTAGATTACTTTAAAGTGATCCAAGCATACTTAGAAGTAAACATTTTATTGACAGCAATCCACCTGCCCTGTATGTTTTCTCATAAGTGGAAGGTCAACATTCCATAACCATGGGCTCCAAACTCATGGAAAAACTCAAATTCATATTCATCTATGAATCAAAAATATCCGGGAAAAGTATATCTCTACCAAACACATATGTGTTTTTCTTGTCCTTATTTCTCAAACAGTGTAGGAGAACAGTGGTGCACTACACTGTCACCTACAGATGCATGAAAATGCTTGGTAGGATGTGTCAGGTAGCACTATGTACTATGCCCTTCTTAGAAGACGGTGGACAGACACCATGGATTCTGATGTCCACAGTGAGCTCTGGGACCAGTGGCCTGTGGGCAGAAAGGACAACTGCACTTACACACTAGCACACACAATGACAAGAAAGGCAAGCCAGCATACTTAGTAAGTGTAGTGTTTGCACAGTGCTCTGATCTTTGCCTGGGGAGCTCTAGGTGAGCATTCGCACTGGCAGTGATAATAATGGATTATAACATTCTGGAGCAAGGGCTCTGCCATAGTTTGAATGGAGACTGATCATCTCTCCTCTGTCTTAAGTGATGTGTGACATTAGCTAACTGAAAGTATAAGTCTTTTGACTGAGTGAAAGCACCCACCCTTGCAGCATAAACAATATGAAGTAGTAACTCTTGGTGCCTATGCTGGTGACAGCCCTGACAGAATACAATAGACAGAAAAGCCACACCTAAAAGCCATGAGCAAGTAACCTATAAAAGCAGAAAGGACAGGAGATATTTCAGTAGCTTTAAGAATGGTGATTTGCAGATGTACACAGGTTTATGTTTATAAATATTAAATAATGTGCAGTTTTTTATTTTTTGCTAAACTGTTATTTATAAGTAGGTGGTATAGCCAATACAAATTATAGTTGTTTCAGCCTTCCATTACATTTGATTTAAAGTGCTTTGGAAGTCCAATTGGGGACCATTGATATAGATTCTGAAACCCCAGTCTCTGAGTCTCTCCAGACTCCTGGTGAATTCATATAAAGAACTGTAGCCTAAGGGGATATATTTGTTTAAAACTCCCTTGTGTGTTCCTAATAAAATGCTCTGGTGACAAGCAAGTACTGAAGGGGAGGAGGGTACTATTCTTGTCATTAGAATACTCTAGACCTGATATTCCAAGAATTGCTGTTTAATGTATTTGTGTATACCTGAAATTATCAAGAAAACAAGACATTCCTGAAGTTTCCCTCTGTTCAGTATTTGATAGAGCACATTGAGGAAGCTTTCCTTGCCTTAACTTGCATATTACCCCTTGATGGTGATAACCAAGCAACAAACCAACCATTCCTGCTTGCAAGCACCCTGCCTGTTGCTTTGGAGCATGGAGTATTCGGTCTGCCTGCCATAGTGCTCTGCTTGGTTAGCTCAAAACAAATATAGAAGCTAAGATTTGGCAAGTACTCTTTTTTTTGTTTGTTTTGTTTTCTGTTTTGAAGATTGGTACCCAAACTCTTGAGCATGCTAGGCAAGTGCTCTGCCATTGAACTACATACCAGGCCCTATCATGATCTCATCTATGGTAGTTATGAAAGCCATGAAGCCTTCTGAGCCTAGTTCAGGTTTTGGTTGGAATTGTTGCATAGGGTTGGAAGCCCCAAGCCCCTCTCTGTGCCACAGTTACATTATTGCCCAAGGAAATTGAAAATATCCAGATCGTAGAAAAACTATATTTATTACTATAGAAAAACTGTGGAAAATAAGGCTGAAATTCCTGTAGAATGCTTGAGCCAGCATCTGCAGTAGAGGACAGTTATTGGTGTGATACTGAATAATTCTCTAGTAAGCCTGGCCTGCTCCCATGAAACCCTAAAGGCAGACAGGCTCTTTAAAATAGGGTCCTTTAGATCGGTGGAGATGGATCCTCAGTTTCCAAACTGCCCTTGAAACATGTGGCTGTCTCTGTCCTGCAGCCTGGCTGGGGTCTCCAGGAGTGTGACCCTGGTGATCGCATACATCATGACTGTCACCGACTTTGGCTGGGAAGATGCCTTGCACACCGTTCGTGCGGGGAGGTCCTGTGCCAACCCCAACCTGGGCTTCCAAAGGCAGTTGCAGGAGTTTGAGAAACATGAAGTGCAGCAGGTGAGTGGCCTTTGGGGGAACGTTTCACATAGACAGCCACACTGGGCCATGCTTACACTTTGAGAATTGTGGCACTTGGAACCGGAAGGCCCACAGAAGTCCTTGGGTCCCAGGATTCCCCCTGCATCCCTCAGAGAGTCCTGCATCCTTTGTGCTCCCGCACTGCAGCCACGAGATCTTAGGTTTCCTGTTTTGTTGTACCTGGTACTCCATATCTGCTTGTTTCTCTCTCTGGGTGTAGTTAATCTTCCTGGTTTGGCCTATTTTCTTATTTTTATTTTTTTTGTTTTG
This sequence comes from Grammomys surdaster, assembly GCF_004785775.1. Classification (NCBI taxonomy): domain Eukaryota; kingdom Metazoa; phylum Chordata; class Mammalia; order Rodentia; family Muridae; genus Grammomys; species Grammomys surdaster. The sequence continues at coordinate 2,083,278 of NW_021604699.1, read as the reverse complement.
AATTCATCTCAACCTTCAAGCTTTCAAACCAGATGAGAGTGAAGGGGGTTATTTTCCAGTACTCATCGTGGTAACTCAGGTATTCTCTTCTTTGCTGGAGTAAAACAAGGTCACCTTTCTACAAGATGATTCTGAATTGCACACTTTATCTCTTCCTGTTTTCCTCCCTGGATTCTTTTAATCAGTGCTGGTTATCACAGGCAGATGGCACAAGAACATAACTGTTCCAAGTCTGCTAAGTAGATGCATAGTCAGCAGATTTCCAGGTCATGAGCTCAGATATCAGATAGTTAAAGGAACAGCTATTTCCCTTGTTTGCCGTTGGCTGTGATTGATGCCCAGTGACCTTTTATTTCCATGTTTATTTGTGGAAACTTCACCATTGCTTAAGAGGCAAGAGTCCCTAGAATTTGTATGCGTGACACTTGGGATTTCTTTCCAACTTTTCCAGTATCGGCAATGGCTGAGAGAAGAGTATGGAGAGAACCCTTTGCGGGATGCCGAAGAAGCCAAAAATATTCTGGGTAAATATAAAGAGCAAGGGCGCATGGAGCCCCAGCCTAACAGCAGGCGGTGGAGCAGCTTCTCAGCCCTGCCTCCTCTCACCTACAATAACTACACAACAGAGACCTAACAGACAGAGCTGGTGTTTGCCTTCCCGCTGCGGGTCTTCTGGGTTGCCTACCGTGTGCTGGTGTGCCTGATGTGCTGGCTCGTGCCTCTGAGGACAACAAGAGAGGTCGCAGCGAGCTGGAGCACTCAGGGCTCCTTCCCAGAACCCCGCCCTACTCAGGCTTTTTCACTCTCCCATCTTCGCCCAGTCTTTTCCTCACCTGAACTTGCCCAGCCTGGGATGCTGCCCGGCCACTATATTTCTCGAGTGTGTGCAAGAGTGTGGATGTGCATGTATGTGTGTAAGAGTGTGCATATGCACCTACAAATGTATGCATTGCGAACGAGTACACATGTAAATGTGTCTTTGCATATGGGACCTGAGTGTTTATGGTGCTGAAAGCTATAAACCCCCGTTGCCAGAACTGCAGTGGTCACAGTGTTCAGTCCACATGGAAGTCATTTGAACTTGGCCTCTGAAAAGCTACTCTCCAAGTAACAGCCTGTGCCTGTGGTGAAGGAGAACTCAGGGCGTGAGCAGCTGCAAAATAGTGGTGTTCCACATCCTGAGATGGTACAGAGGAAGGGACAGGATCCTCCAGAGGAAGGGTGGCATAATCCCGAAAAGTTTTATGTATATGGAAACAAGGGAGGGCCTTTCTGAGCAGTGTCTTGGACTTGATAAGTATACAGACTTCAACCTTGCCAGCCCATCATGTCCCTGAGTTCCACTTGGTGCCTGCTCTGCGTGAGACCAGTGTCATTTGACTTCCATGTTGATATGGTATGGTGACAGGGAGGACCTGAGACACAGTAGCCCTATACCAGAGGTCTGGCCCACCTCCTATCTGCTTTTACACACTTCAGCCTCTGGCTAGCCTCATGTTGCAGGGTTCTCATCTCAGGTTTGCATGTACCTGCAGGAATTGGAAAGAAAGAACAGTTATTAAACCCCATAGCAGGTTGTGATTTAAAATGCCTAAGTATTCACTGAGCTCACTGTTGTATGCTGTGGACTTGACCTTTGACTCAGCTACCTCATGAGGTTCCTTCCTTCCTTCCTTCCTTCCTTCCTTCCTTCCTTCCTTCCTTCCTTCCTTCCTTCCTTCCTTCCTTCCTTCCTTCTTTAAGGCTGGAGTTTCTTTGGTACCCCAGTCAATTCTGCTTCATAGTTGAGAATGTTTGTTATATGACTTTTGTTTTTAAAACCAAAGAGAAAAGCTTACTTATATCATTGAGTGATTTAAAATTCGCAGTTTGGTTTCCATAAAGTTTTCTAGTGGGTCAAACCCAACCTTCTGGCCTTGAGAGCTCTGTAGCTCAGTTTGTGGCAGCAGGCACCCAGGAAGCTCTGCACAGTCTAGTGTCCAGTCCTTTATACCAGTTCACATTTCTTAAGCATGCAGAACCATGCAAATGAAAAATATACTCAACCTTTCCCTAAAGCTACTGAGCCAGGCTTCTCTGAAGCTTAAGAAGTCCTGGAGTAAGAAGCAGCAGTCTTCCTGTGTGTATGGAGCCCTTTGGGGCCCAGGGAAAGTGAGGTTGCCAACTCTCGGTGTGTGCAGGCCTTGCCAAACAATAGCATGGGGAGTGAAGCCTGAATATGTGTGCACATGTGTGAACGGCTACATATGTTTCCATAGGTTCTCAACTGTCTTAATTTTTGTTGCCAGTAATGTTCTTTCTCCACAGCTGCCCCGGGAATTCTGAAGTACTGGGCCTTTCTCAGAAGACTGTAATGTACCTGAAGTTTCTGAAATATTGCAAAGTTCAGGCTGGTGCTGCCAAAAAGAAAAGTGACATAGAGTTTATTTTTAAGAATCCAATAGTGATTTGTATACTTGTTTATTTTTCATTTTAAACTGAATGCATGTATAATCATGTTGGAATATGTTAAGAACTATGGAGATTCTGTAGCAAGAGAAAATATCTTTGCCTTAACTCCACTGCTGCTGTGGTTCCTTCGATCTGACCAATGCTCATACAATGATCTCAAGAGCTCTGTCTGTTTTGTAATAGTAAATGCCTCCTGTGAACACTACCTGAGGAGGAAGCCTCCCCCTGGGAAGTGTGCAGTGTGAACTCTGCCCTCCTGTTAAGTTCTCCAGCTCCAGCCATGTCTCTTGGTGTGTGTCTTGTCCACTGTTGTTGTTCTATATGGTAGAATTACCAAAAGCTATTCCGATTTCTTAATAAAGGGCAAGTCAACCAAGTCTGACATCATGCACTGTGTGTTCTTTTGTGATATCCAAAGGTCACGTGTGTTTCTCTGGAGGATCACAGTACACCTAGTCTTGGCTCAGAAGACATGCTTCTCTCCATAAGGCAGAACAGTACACGATAGGAAGGGCAGGTAACACACTGATGACTAAAAAATAAGATTGTCCTGGGATTGTTTGGGCTGGAGATGTAGCTCAGAGTAAACACACTTACCTTGCACCAAAAAGAAACACTGATCCTCTGTGGGCATAAAGTCAGATACAGAGTGAGGCTTTCCCGCAGAATGAGCACTTTGAGTCTTTGATCTCACTGGGATTAGCAGGTATACCACAGGGATACACTGACCAGGAAATCCACAGACTCATTTCAAATCCATTTTTAGTTCTTAATATGAAGGAACTCAAAACTCAATTGAAGAGCAATTTAAGGCCAGATACTAAGTTTTCCTGTCTACATCTGGTAAGGTTTAGCTTAAAGGAGAGGCAGGTGATATTGGGAGTTAATGTACATGGACTTGACCACATGCACCTGGAAGCTCCTGGCATGCTCACAGATAGTCTCCTTGTAAGAACCTGACACGTTTTTGTGTGTCAGACAAGGAACCTTGGGCATATCTCTCAAACCAGCTGTGAAGCTGTGAGGACACTGAGGTGTCAGAAGCCAGGCACATGAAAGTCCCAGGAGAACCATCATGCCTACCTGGTGGTAAGAAAGCAGAGCAGAAAAACAGGTTCCTCGGGCACAGACACAGTCCTTCTGAGCCAATGCTACTTGTAGCCTGATGTTCCTTCCTGCCTGTTTGTCACCGTGTAACCACAAGTGATTCCAACACCCACCACCCCTACACTTTGTAAACTTAGATTAGGAAATATTTCACTTACTAAAGGCTTGAACCTGAAGCCTGCAACTATCCTCTGGTAAGTCCCTGGGTAGCAGTAGCTTTGCTTTTGTAAGGGTGCTCCTTGGGGAAGCCTTGACCTCCTTAGACAGAAACCTGGGGACATCTCTTCATTACCAAACCAGGTACTTGTAGGCCATGCTGAAGATGACCCCTGGGGTCTGCACACCTGTGTGGGCACCTGGACTTGTAAGATGAGCTGGGGCGTGTTCCAGTGCAGTGGCTCGCTCTCTCTTCAAACTCAGACCTGCCATAGCCTGTAATGCAGAGTCAGAGCCTCAAAGGGAAACAAGATTCATCTTGTTAGCATCTGTCTTTATCAAGGCTGGACCCTAGGACAGTAAGCTGCAGTAGTGACAGCAAAGGAGCGTGCAAGAATGAGTACAGCCACCCTGGTGCAGTGCGGGAGGGAGCTTAGGAGACCGGAGTGTTAACGGAGGGCATCTTGAAAACAGTGAAACCTCATTTGAGACCTGACCTGGAAGTCAGTGTGGTGTGAAGGAATGAGAACCCAGGCTGAGGCTTTGTGGGGAAGCATGAAGGTGCTCAGCACTGGGAGTCACAAGCCATCCCCAGTGACGACAGAGTCGCACTGCATAGGCAGTGGTGAACTGCCGACCAGGCTGTAAAAGGCCCGGTCTGGCCAGTCCAATACTAGTACAAGTTTGAATCCCTTACTGGAGATGCTAGGGACTGGAAGTGGTTTTGATTTGGGGTGGTTTCCTGATTACAGCATTTTCATGAGCATCATGAAGTAGCTTAGGAACAGGACCCTCCAAAACTCTAAAATTGATCTGCTTCATATGCACCTTAGGCATGCATGCATGTGACACACACAGAATCTGGAGGTAATTGTTTTATACATTATTATCAGCACATCGGTATTTTGACTTTTACTTGTCAACATGAAATATCAAGTATGGGGTTTTTCATTTGTGGAAAATACCAGAGTTCAAAAAAGTTGGATTTGGAAACATTGTGGATTGCACATATCAGGTTAAAAGCCATCTACCTGTAGTGACATCCAGTTGTCACTTGTAGAGACCCTGGTACACTCATGCTCCTTTACTTCTTAGTCTAGTGCTTCTCACTGGCCTGGTATCATCTTCTGTGGCTTAACCCTGAGGTGAGAGCTTCATGAGGAGCCAAGTGTTATAGATAGTTCTCTGGACACCACAGGAACTCAGCAGACGGTGCTGGATGAGCAGGTGTGTCATCTGTGCACACAACACGAAAAGTTCTTGCCCCACACAAATGCAATGTGAAATAGTTTATTCTGAGCTAAATCAGAATGTCCATGGCTCAGGAAGGTTCAGATTGTCCTGAATGATGTATTCCACTATGAAATCTGTTACATGAATGATTTTTTTATATTTAAAGAAATAAAAGTCAAATTAATACATATACCAGACCTATAGCTCATTAGCTCAGATGTTCATGTTTCAGTAAAGTGGGGAGATCTCTGTTGGAGGCCTCAGATGATGTCTAAGCTTTTAGATCTTAGCTTTGGGTTTGGTGGAAGCTACTGTTCTGCTAAATTAATTTAATCCAAATGTTTTGCCTGATAGAATGATATTAAATCATAAGGAGATGATAACTGGCTTCCGGGGCACTAAAGAACCCAAGGTGATTTTTGGCTCTCGATCTACAACATTTCATCTCTCTGCCTTCTGTCACTCTATCCACAGAATTTTAAACAAAAACGTTCCAAGAATTTTGTTTCACACTCGTGTATTGTTGAGGATGGATTGAAGGCCCATGAAGGGGGCAACTGTGAGAAACGGTGGTACCCTGGGCCAAGTCCTGATATGGTGATGAGAACCACCAGGAGGGCAAGTAGACGGAGTTGAGAGAGCCTAGGAGAAACAGGAATTCAGTGACTTGGGAAGTGAGGGTTAGGGTCCTCTCTGCTCTCCAGGACCTTACTGCCAAAACTTGTTCTTTAATCTTCTATACTACATGGTTGTGTGAACTTCTGCATGTTAAGGTTAGATGTAAGGGAAGTGCTAAAGATGAAACTGGCAGATCTCCAAGGAGGCAAAGAGCTTTGCAAAGCACATACTCAAGCCTGTCCACTCACCTAGAACTCAGTCCCCAGGAACCAGACTCACGAGCCTTCTTGTACAAGTCCCTCTCCAATTTCCTGTCATTGAGAGAGAGATGCTGGCCTCCTCCTAGCCAAGTTATTTGTCTCATTGTCAGAACTTCTAGGAGATCAACTTAGTCCTTGAGCTCCTGATCTTACTTTCTTGTCAGCTTCACACAAGATGAGGTCATCTGGGAAGAAAGTACCTCATTTGAGAAAATTCCTCCATCGGATTATCCTGTAACTCTGTGTGGGCATTTTCTTAATTAATGATTGACGTGGGAGGATCTGACTCACTATGGGTGATGTAAGCCCTGGATACATGGTCCTGGGTATTATAAGAACGTAAACTGAGAAAAGCCATGGAGAGCAAGCTAGTAAGCAAGCAACATTCCTCCATTGGCTCTGCTTCAGTTCCTGCCTCCTAATACCTACCAGTTCCTGCCCTGACTTCCTAGGATGGATGATGGATTACAAGCTTTAAGATGGCATAAACTCTTTCCTTTCCAAGTTGCTTTTGGTCATGGCATTTATCATGGCAATAGAAAACAAATTAGACTGTGATCTTGGGAGCTGCAGCCCTTGCCCTACCTGATCTGGCTGTATACCCTGACAAGAGTGCTGTTGACACAGCCAAGACTGTGAACAGGGAAGACCTGCATGTTTCCTGAAGGCTCCATCTCCCCTTGCTAGGCAAGGCTGCTAGCTCCAGGAAGACATCTTTTTGGGTTGCCAGCAGATCACCTGTGTTCATACTACATGCTCTATCTACCCAAGCTGAGTTGACAGTAAGTCATTGTTCTCAGAGGACTAACCTTAAACTTTGGCATTTGCACTTTTCCCTGAGGAAAAGATCCTGCTCAGGGTTTAGTTTACTGCACAGTGAACGATTCTTGTTTCTGTCTTGGCAGGAGACCTATTAGTTATCCACAGATGAACTTGGGTGATGGGGTTGGGGGAGAACATGCGTGCACTCAAGGTATTTGTTTTTGTTGGTATTTTTTGTTTATTCATTTCAAAGAAATCCTTAACCTCCAGAGGAGTAACATGTACCATGCATGTCTGTGGCATGCCAAGCTTAAATACCTGAACATTCAGAGCCTCGGTTCCTTGGCACCTGGCAGTGGCTTGGGAAGCCTTTGAGCCCATATTCCACAACCAGCGCTGGTTACCAACTGTTACTTTGCATGCCAGCCTCTGATCATAGAAATAGGGAACACACAGAGAGTCACACCCTTCCCATCCCACATCAGCTGGCTCCTCCCATGCTGACCCTGAGTTATTAATAATTTTATTAAGAATGTGCTTTCAACACTCTTGTATATATATGTACTTAGCAAGAACTCACCAAGGCTGCAAAGGGCGGTTCCGCTTCCCTTATTGCCAGGGAAAGGGAGAAACAAGAAGCACTGCCCTTGAATCCTTACTTGGAAACTTCTTTCCTTTTTTCCATTCAGTGGCATCCCCTGGTCCTCAGGTGCACCAGAACACAACCAAAGGCATGGACAGTGTTAATAGATGGGCACCATCTCATGCCCTGAGGGCTGGCCACTTTCTTGTTTCCCTGTCACAGCTCAAGACCTTGAGACTTGTGATGCCAAGAAAAAGGGCAAGATTATGTCCATGTCACGTCTGCCAGTATCACAAATTAGTGTCATTTCTCTTTGTGACTCAGGCTCAAGGGACTGCAGGAAACATCTGATAGAGCTCTAAGCACTGAGCCTGCATCTTTCCATCATGGGAAAGACTTGCCACCACGTGTTCGAACATCTGCAAGTTGAGGTTTATTTTGGCTCCGGGTCTCTATGCAAACTATCGATCATAAGAGTTAGTAGCTCACAGTTAATTTTCCTGAAGGTTTTAGTTCAGGTATTAGAATCTGGCCACCAAAAGGGCTACTTAGCAGGTGTCTGAAAGTGTGGGCAAATATTTCTAATTGCATGGCTGTTGACTTAGAAGCTGGGTTACTACAAGAGGAGTTTGGAATGGATTGTTTTTGTATGTACCCATGTGCAAAGGTCTGTATTTTAAAATGGTGTCAGAGCCTAGGGAAGGGTCTTTCTGGAGCTATTCTTTCAAGGAATAATGTCCTTTGGGACCATTCTAGTTAGCCTTGCTGACTGACCCAAGGAGCCAGGAAAGGTTGCGACTTGCTGCTCAACACATATTCAATTATAAACTCCGTGTGTGTGCGTGGAACATGTCAGAAGCAGGACAGCTCACTATCCCTCCCCTCAGAATCCTTTTACAATTTTCTCTGCTCTCAGCCTCGGTTCTTGTTCCCAGGAGCTGCTAAAGTAGTACAAACAGGAACCAGGCTTTCTGGTAAGATGCTGTATCCTGGGGAAACCCAGAGCACCCGTCAGAAGCCATGTTGGAAAATGAAAATCAGAAAGCTTTCTATGTGCATCAGAGAAATGCTGACGTTCTGCTTTGCAAAGGGCATGTCCTTCATGGCTGCAAGCCTAAAGGGTGCACATTTCCCTCAGACTTCAAGTTTAGGAAGAAACCTGTCATGTGCCTGGGCCCCATGGTTAGGATCCTCCTCTTTGACCTTGTGTGAAGCCATACTGAGGTGGAAGAAGGAAGAGAAGTGTGAGGAGACGTTGGCCACTTGCAGATTGGGCTCTGTCAGCATGGCATGGTGTGGTCTGAAATGGCCTCCAAGATTTATAATCACTGTCCTCCTAAAAAATGTCCTGTTCTGTGCATTCAGAGCCTCTTCTAGTCGTCTATGTCCCTCAAGAGGGAGAGGCATGGGTCCAAGTAATACAGCCATAGGAAAGTGCTTCCTTAGCAGATGGTCTGAGGCTCTTGGTGTTTGACCAGCTAGGCCTGGCAATTATAGACCAGCTTGGATGAGACCCAGTTTTCTCCAGTTCTCTGGAACACCTAGGGGAGTCCCAGAGCAGGCCACCTATTCATGTGAAGAAATTCTACCACAGCCTGGTGCAGCAGAAATTCCTGATAAGACAGAAGAGAGGGCCTGGGCAGTACTCTGTGTACTGGACAGTGATGTGGCCAGAACCAGCTTCCTAGGTTTGTGTTTGTGAATTCTCTCATTACTAAGCACCTCCCTGCAGATGGCCAGCTGTCACTGAAAAACTGTCATAGCAGTCTTGTGAGACAGTCCTCATTTAACAAATGAAATTGAATTCTAGTGTCACAGCCAGAAAACAGTGAAGTCATAGTTGCTGGCTAGAAGTGCCCCAAATTCCTAGTCCACTTAAAATGCTGACATCATCTGGGAGCAGGGAGAAGCCGACTCTTGCCAGCAATGTCCAGCTGCAAAAGGTGGCCCCTGCAGGAAGACAGCTGCCTATGTGGGGAGAGGGAGAACTTAGCTCCACACCATCAACAGAGGGCTTTCTATGACACATGCTCCATTATTTCTACAATATAATGTGGCCAGAGATTTGGTAACAGTCTTAATTGCTGCCAGCTTCCAAGAAACACCTTTAGAGTCAACCAACTTAATAGCTAAAAGTGATCTGGGGTGGGGGTGGGGTGGGGCTCTGCTCTGCAACACATTTGCCCCAGAAAACACCAAATCAGAACTTTTCTTGTCACAGCTTTCAGCTTTAGAAAGCATTCTAGAAGCATCCTTAGTTGTCCCCTTCTCCCAACCTGTGTCTCTTCTTACAGCCTATTTGGAGACCTGACACTCTCGGGGCGGGGGTTGGGGGGTAGAGGTGGGGCATCTGCTGTTCACTGAGCTGATCTCTCTACAGAGTAGAGGAGAGGACAGTCTGCTGTGTCTCCATCATCTCTCTAAGCCACACTAGGTGCAGTCTGTCACCCTTATGGGTGACTAGACTAGAGTGTACTATGAGAGTACACTAAGGATGTGAGGCACAAGCCCGGGGCCCTTAGGACAGGTGCTGAACATGAAGGTGGAGAACTTGGAAGAAGGGTCAAGGACATGGATCCTGGGTGTGAGCCTTGCAAGCAAAAAGAGAGCTCTGCATCTTTGGACTGCCTTTGAACCTGGCAGAAAGTGACTGTGATCCGTAGGCAAAAGGGGAGACGACCAAAGGGCATTTCTCTTGTGTCCCTTGCTGTCTTTCATTGAGATCATTGTCATAGAGCAGAATGTCAGAGGTATCTGCCATACCTCTGTTCACAGGCTCCTTCGTGACAACCGAGAAGCTTGCACTTGATTGTAAGTTACTTCCCAGTTAAGCCCCGTTTTGTGGAAACCCAGCTAATGAGTGACTTCCTGGGGTGCCCACCTCCCTGTTCTTTAGTTACTTTTATTAGAGTGCTCCAGTACTTGGGGCTTGAGCAGCTGGTGGTTCTGTTTCATTGTTTCTACAGAGAGAGAATGAAAAGTCTCTGACTTTGCACGCATCCTTTCTTGTTTCTGACCCATCCTCAGAGTCAACTGAATACCACTTTGGTTATTTTGGAGACCTTGGTGAGAGCACTGCTCTTGCCCTGTATGGGGCCCCTGTGGCTTCCAGGAGGAGAGCCAACATGGGAAAGTCTAGCTGTCACAGGAAGGAAGGCTGGCCCCTTAGCCTGTTCTTGTTCTCAAATTCCTATTGGTGTGGTTGAAAAGTGTTCTATTCCCTTGAACAGTTCGGTCATATTTAGAATCCTTCTGTGTGGATACAGTTTACTAAGACCATCACTCCCACCACAGAAATAGCTGATGTTTTTATGATTCCCGGTCATTAAACATCCCCTCCTGAGTTGGGAATTCCTATGTATATGCCTATGGTATAGGGCTCCTGCCTTCCCAAAGACTTCATACCCCTTGAGGGCAGAGCCTGGGTCATAATCAGGACTTAGAATGGGCTAGCACAGGAGAAGAACTTGACAGGGAATTCCAAGGTCTCCATGCTCTACTCCTTCACCTATTGTCCGTTAAGATTCATGGTGGCCCCAATGGTGGAAGTGGGCCAGATCCCCTGGACTGTTTCGATTTATTTGGTTGGCTGGTTGGTTGGTTGGTTAGGGATTGTTTGTTGTTGTTATTTTGGGTTTGTTTGGTTTTTTTGTTTTGTTAATTTGTTTTTCTACTCCTGAGAGGGTCAGAGAAAAGCCTGGTACCATCAGCTCCATTTTAAAAGCCACTTTGGCTGAGTCCTCCCCAGACCTTTGACCCAGATCTTTGACATTATTCTTGTCACCATTTACTCCGATCCACGCACTTGCAAAGTGAGAGCCTCTGCTTCCCACTGTTAGTTCACCGATTTTCTCACAGTCTGCTCTCGATTCTCAGAAGAGCCTGCTGCTGTTTGCTATGGCACTAGCTGCTAACAAAGTTCACTGTGGCAGTCCCTAAGGTTCCTTGAAGCAGCTTTTTCTTTAGGAATACTCAGAGTTCGGCTCTGCAGAGGATCTGAACAGACACTGAACCACCTGTACTTCACCCCAAAGCCAACACACTGACAGCCAGGTCTGACCGGCTCCTTGAAGTGCCTGTTTACATGGCAGGGTCACTTGGTACCCAGGTACAGAGCTGTTAGTAGTATCTTTCACCCAGTGTTCTTAGGAGGGGAAAAAAAAGAACTTGCCTCAGGGTTTCTTGACATGTACTTCTTTCTGATACTACTTAGACAGGGACATTGGAATGTGACTTGGGTCAGGTTCATACCCCAGTGACAGGATGCCTGGGCTGCCCCTATACCACTGCCGGGATGCGGGGAGGGGGTAGGGGGGGGAAACAATGCCCTGATTGTGTTTTAAGAAGTTAAAACTATCCAATCTAATGAAAAGGCTTCAAAGTTAACTGAAAATCATTGTAAAACCACAGTGGATGTCCTCCAGCCTCAGAGGTGACATCACTTTGCTCCAAAACATTAAAAACAAAAAGCTGTAGTCCCTGAAAGAAGAATGACTTTTTCAGAGAAGTTCTTAGGTAGGAAAAGATCCCTCGTACACCTCTGGGGCCCCCCCCCCCGCAAGTGTCCACTCACAGGCCAGAAAGGAATCCATGGAGGGAATGTGGCGCTTCACAACTATCCGTGTGAAATTCTTTCCAACATGACCTCTACAGCTTACAGTTATAAAGCTGACAAGGAGAGACAGGAACATGTGCCTTGCTTCTGGGCTTTATGAGACCTTTGCTTCTAAACCATTTGAATCCCGCCCAAGGAGACAGGGCCAGGAAGTGAAAGGATACATTTATCACAGGCAGTGCATGGGAGAAGCTGTGCTGTGTGGAGCCCACAGCACCTGTTGATCACTGAAAAAAAAAAAAACTCTTCATATCAGAAAGCTGAAGAGATTCGGTCAGTTAAGTGATGTCCTCTAACTCCAGATTTCCAAATCAGGCCTAATCAGAAACTCTTATTTCATAGGCTTTTTCTAAAGTGGTACCCAGTACTAGGTAGGCTCTTTGCCTCACTAGCCACCTCCTCCCACTCCTCAAACAGACCCAGAGCTGCAGACCTCAGTTTGCTAAGCCAGGGAGTGGGGCCATCCTGCCTCAGTTTCTGTAATAGCAGATGGGTGATCCACAAGAGAAGGAAGTGTCTTTTCTGTGTGACTGTTAGGAGTCTGAATATCCTAACTTACCTCTTTGCTTCATTGACCACACAGTTTCCAAATAAAGGGATGAAATGAATTTGCCCTAGTAACCTTTTTTTTAACCCTAGACATTACCAAAATGAGGTCTTGGGAAAATTTGCCCCAAGTCCCAGTTTCTGACCTGTTTCTCACTTTGTTTAGGGATTGGATTAAAGATACTAAAACTGCTTCATGTTCCCTCACAGGGCTGCATCTTCAGTCAAGTCAGTGTCTACAACCAGGCTAGGGAAAGGGCTCCAGGAGAAACACACACACACACACATTCTGCCACCCTCCCACCTTGAATGTTTTTGTAGTGATCTTGACAGCAGCTAATGTTCTCCAAGAAGACTGCTGCTACACCATTTATAAGGAGAGTCCCTGGAATTTCTTTGAATAATGTCAGCAGCTGCCATTTAAACCAAAGGACAGAGAAAGAGAAAACTATGTTTGGGGTTTGATTTTGTTTTTGTCTTGTTATGGCAGAGGTTTGAATGGGGCATGGGAAACTCTGCATGGTTTCTAACTTTTTTCCCCCCTTAGATATCATGTTATACCAGATATACTGGACCACTGGTTTGAATGAATTCATATTCTAATAGAATACAGACTGCCTGTAAGACACGCCCATGCTGGTGGCTTGCCACCTTCCTGGCCGTGTTGAACATGAGTGACCATGCATACACACTATTTTCCATAGAAAGATACAGGCCAGGGCTAATTAAACAGCCCGTTGGGTTGCATCAGGTGCTAACAGACTCTGCAGCTGTCTGACCAGCAAAAATATTGTGAGCTTCTTGTAACCGTTTCTTGGGCAGACAGAACACAGGGAATCTGACCTCTCTTTAAAGGAGATGGCTCACCATGTAGGGTGTCCCTGTGTTGACCCTCTCCTTTTCTACACTGCCAACCACTGATTTTTGCATATTTAAAAGAGAAAGACTGTTTAGCAGGATTTTAAATACCATAAAACTCAGCCATCTAAAGTGTAAATTCAGCAACAGCAGTGATTCCATCAAGTTGCTTGGCCATTTTCAGAGTCTGGTTTCTGAGGACGTTCATCACCCCGTGGGGCTGGCCTGCCCTCTGCACTTAGTTCCTGTTCTGACTGTCATCTCTGCCCAACTCCAACTCCCTTCTGTCCCCGTAGAGTTGCCGTTCAAGGACATCACACTGGCACAGAATCATAGGGCACACAGTGTGCAGTATTCCTTGTCTGGCATCTTGTCTCTTGTGTAAGGCAGATGACTTTTGCCCTGCTGTGGCCTGTAGCAGCAAGTCTTTCCCATTACTTGACTAGTCTGTTGAGTTGTTTTGTTTTGTTTTGTTTTTTGTTTTGTTATGTTTTGTTTTCAAGGGCTTATACGGAGTAGGGGCAGGGGACAACCATAGCCTCTCCGCAGGAGCTGACTGTGCCCCTTTAGGGGAACATATGGCAATATGTAGAGGTCTGTTTTCTTGTCACACCTGGGCTAGAGGATGCTACTGGCGTCTGTTAGAGAGGCCGGATTGCTGATGATGGCAGAAACACAAAGAACAGCCTCTCAACTGGAAGTCACTGGCTGGGGATCCTTCCCTGGAACTCCACTTGACCTTAGGGCTTCTATAAATTGGAGGGACATGGTGCTAATCTTCCCACTGAGTGACTTGCAGGTCCTTTGCATCGATGTTTCATCCAGTTTTGATGTATATCTAAAACACAGATGCTTGTGAAATTGATCTCTTTCCTTTCAGCAGTTTGAGTAAGTTCTGCTTGCCTCTGATATATTACTGACTTGTATATACTTTTCACCAGAGGGAGAAGTGGGTAGCGGATGAGAAATTCTTGTCTCCTGGTTGATATCTAATATATATTGGTTTAAAACATTTAGAAATGTTAAAAATAGGAAGTACTTGCTGGTACGGATAAAATCCCAAGATGACGTGGAACAATCAAGATTTTGAATCTGTGTTGTTCTTAATGAGAAGTGATAAAGTCTGCACAGGGGTAGAGCTGGAAAGAAAACAGATCTAAGAAAACAAAACTAAAACCCTTATCACTCAGCCTTTGGCACAGCATTAAACCCTGCGTTAGCAAGAAGATATCAGCCAGGGTTAAAATATTTCTTTTATCTGAGACCAGGGACTTGCTGGCTGCTTAAATCTTCTCTCCAGGGTGGCTGGGATGCCAAGAGGAGGAATTCTATCTCCCAGTTCTCCCTGGCTTTACACAACGATGAATTAGCAACAGAGTACTCTGTCTGGAGCTCACTAACATAAGAGGAGACTGATGCGGCAGAGGGACCTTTGGGAATTGGTCAAGTAAACATTTCAGTTACCTCGAGCAGCTTCTCCTCACTCTGACCCCTCTTTTGCTCCAGTGGCCAGCTGTGTCTCCACCCCGTGAGGCTCTGTGGTGACAAGAAAACACAAGCAGCCTGGAGAAAACTCCTGCCTGAAGAGATGAGTCTGTGAACAAAAGCAGAAGACCTAAGCTTCATTCCCAGCAATCATGGCAGCCTGCCTGTAACTCCAGTTCAAGGAGAATTTGAGGACACCTACGCTCATGTATGCACGAGCACACACACCAGAGAGAGAGAGAGAGAGAGAGAGAGAGAGAGAGAGAGAGAGAGAGAAAGGGGGGAGAAATATATGTGCACACACATATATAAATATGAATGTATTTCTATATTATAAACATATATGTATAAGTGTATATGTCATATATGTGTGTATATGTGTATATAAATGTATAGTATGTGTGTGTGTGTATCTATCAATAGTGCAAAAACAGTCCGGCTCTGGTTTCAAGAAACTTCCAGGCCTCCTGGCTCTCACTGCACAGTTAGTCGGGTGATGACTCAATCTACCATCTTCAAGTAAGAGCAGATGCATATTATCCAAGTAGTATGCGCGCCTATGAAATATGAGAAGAAGGCAAGCATTGCCTCCATCCTTCCTGAGAGAGAACCAATCCCAACACCTTGTCAGCCTTCCTCCTGTAGTCAGGCTGGGATAGATGGACACAGATGGACAGACCATACTCTGGATGGACAGCGTCCTATTGTGGGTTGTTCTCATTCACAGATGCATGTCGGCAATTGTGTGTCAACATGTCTAATTCTATGTCATTAGAATGGTCATGCGAATTCAAACCAGTTTCTGCTTGATATGGTCTCTCTCTCTCTCTCTCTCTCTCTCTATCTCTCTCCCCCTCCCTTCCCCCCCTCTTCCTCTCCTTCTCCCTCTCCATGTCCCATGTCCCTCTCTTTGAATTTGGAGCCATGTTGATGCCCCCACAGACTTTTCCGGCAAGCACTGGAGAATGTCTGCACTGTAGTGTGTAGTCTTCTCTGTCTTGTGGCTGTGCCAGCCAGTCCCTCACCCTGGGGACACCTACACGCTAGTGAGAAAGGAGAGGGGAAGAATCAAGACACAGAAGTAAGAGACAAAGGGGGGCACTGCCTGTACCCTTCTTGGAAATATTTGGGAAAACATCTTTTGCTCCTTAAAGCAATTTTCCAGAAATGCCACAGAGTCGCAGGAACTGTACTTTTAACTGTCCTCCAGAGACACAGGACCAGATGAAACTGCAATTAGTGTGTGTATAACAGAGTCCAACAGGACGGTGCCCCCCCTCCCCCACACCATTCTTGCTATCACTCCCCTTCTGTCCTCCAGTTGAAAGAAAGAAATGCAAATTTGCACCCTCCTCCCTCCCTCCTTCTATACTTTTTCTAGGAATCTGTGTTCTGATTTGTGAGGGCAGGCCACAGGTGTCAGCAGGCAGGGCTGGTCTGAGAATCCTCAGTACCCAACTTCTCCCGCTAGAGTTGATGGGCAGGTGAGCCTCGGAGAGCCCTGCAAAAGAGTCCCATTCTCTACAGTTACTCTTTCCCTCCCTCAGAACTCTGTCCCTCTGTGGCTGATGAGAACAGCTGGGGACAGCCTGTCTCCTTGGAAACCGTTTCTGCCTGGAAACAGAATGGACCTCTCAGCTGAATCCCACCTCAGCTCCCTATAGGAAGACACTTCCCTATAGAAAGACACTTCCCTATAGGAAGACAGTTATCTTTAAACCCTTACCACAAAGCTGTGTTCCGTCCCCTGACCGAATTCATAGATGAAGCCGGTAGTGTATTCCACTTCTTAACCATTCCTTCCAGTGTGCCTTCCTCATTCATACTCTGGAGAGAAACATTTTACTTTGTAGATAAGAGGGTTTGGGTTACTATTATTATTTTTAAATGTGACTGTGACACCCATAAAATGTTTTCCCTGCTTTGAAAGAGGCCTATACTCACCTAAAGTACAATGAGAGAGAAAGAGAGAGAGAGAGAGAGAGAGAGAGAGAGAGAGAGAGAGAGAGA